>NW_018479337.1:0-472 GCF_002113885.1 Mizuhopecten yessoensis | reverse complement strand
GTATCCCATACCATAGACAACAAGAGGAGAAATTTATCACCCAATCAATAACCCTACACTAAGTACCCCGTGCCGTAAACAACAAGAGGAGAAAGTTATCACCCAATCAATAACCCTACACTAAGTACCCCGTGCCGTAGACAACAAGAGAAAAAATCTATCACTCAATCAATAACCCTACACTAAGTATCCATGCCATAAGTATCCCATGCCATAGACAACAAGAGGAGAAATTTATCACCCAATCAATAACCCTACACTTAGTATCCCGTGCCGTATACAACGAGAAGAGAAATTGATCACCCAATCAATTACCCTACACTTTGTATCCCATGCCATAAACAACAAGAGGAGAAATTCATCACCCAATCAATAACCCTGCACTAAATACCCCGTGCCATAAACAACAAGAGGAGAAAATAATCACCCAATCAATAACCCTACACTTATTATCCTTTGCTGTAGACAACAA
>NW_018479336.1:3865-5628 GCF_002113885.1 Mizuhopecten yessoensis | reverse complement strand
CATTCGGGAAATTCAAAAGGGTCATGTGCGCCAAATTTCCGGAACAACGGGCAGAACTTGATGTTTATGAAGCGAGCATCATAGAGATATCAAACGTTTATGGTCAACGATTTTATGACTATCATTGTCAGTTCACCATGAAGGCTGCAGCTGCCTTGACAGATAGAAACCAGAAGGTCCGCTGGGACATGAAGGGCAACGGCCTTCTCAGTATGGTGGTAGGAAACTCTAAAGTGAACACCTGCCATTTGTGTGGATTGACCTCCCATTAAACCCCGTTCTGTCCTCAGCAAAGGGAGAAAAAGAACGTTCAACAATATGCAAAATATCAATCAACGTCATCGAACAATAGAAATCACAGTAAACCGAACCAGGGGGATAAGGACACTGATCGTCTCGGACGTCCAAAAATTAAAATTAACGGGCAGAAGTGTGCAATAATTTCAATGACGGCGCCTGTCAATTCGGGGCTAAATGTGCCTTCTAGGCCAACTAACCCCCAAATGATGAGAGTAACGCCTGACTTCCAACGATAGCCAGCACGCCTATAGATATTGAGCGATTACGTCAAGAACTCAATGAACATCCCGACAGATTCTTTGTAAATTATTTGTGCGACGGCTTAACTGACGGTTTTGACACTATGGTCACAGACATTGCCCTACCGATAAGAGAATGTAAAAATTTACAATTGGCGTTAAATGATGAGGAAACGGTTACAACTCTAGTCGCGAGTGAAGTCAACAAAGGTTTTCTACAAGGCCCATATCAAAGTCTCCCGTTTACTACGTATAGAGTGAGTCCCATAGGGGTGGCTTATGGGAAATATTCAGGTAAACCCCGTCTTATAGTAGATTTGTCTTCCCCTCATGAAGATGAAGGAAATCCAAGTGTCAACGATCTCATCGATAATGAAGATTGTTCGCTATCATATGTCCGTATCGATGATGCAATAAAAATTATTCAAAATTTGGGAAAAGATACCACTATGTGTAAGACCGATATATCGGACGCATTCAAACTTTTGCCCATACATCCATCGCAATGGCATCTTTATGGTATATGTTGGGAAAACAAATATTATTATTACACCAGATTGGCGTTTGGATGTCGGTCGAGTCCAAAGATTTTTGACAATTTATCGCAGGCCATATGTTGGATCGCTTCAAATAACTATGGAATCGCGCATATATTGCATCTGTTGGATGACTTTATTACCTTCGAAGAGCCCGGTAAATGTGGAGATAAAAATATGTCTTTATTGTACCACATTTTTAATAGCCTGAACATACCCATGGCCCTCCATAAAACTTGTGGACCAGAAACTGCGCTCGAGTATTTAGGTATTATTCTAGACTCACATAACATGGAAGCTAGGTTACCGGAAGACAAGCTTAAAAGGGATGTGGAAATGTTAAGATCATTTCAAAACCGTCAGTCATGTACAAAGAGGGAACTTTTACAGCTTTTAGGGCATTTGAATTTTGCAAGTAAAGTAGTGATCCCTGGCAAAAGTTTTGTTTCCTACATCATTAAATTGTCAACCAGTGTGAAGGCATTACACCATCATATCAAGATCAATAATGAATGTAGGCATGACATTAGGATGTGGTTAACGTTTCTGAGGCACTGGAATGGAGCAACCATATTTTATAACCGTTACATCACAACATCCGAGGACATTCAACTGTATACCGATGCATCTGGTACGTTAGGATTCGGGGGATATATGCAGGGTCAGTGGTTTGCGCAACGGTGGCCAG
>NW_018479336.1:0-221 GCF_002113885.1 Mizuhopecten yessoensis | reverse complement strand
CCCCCAAATGCCAATATGATGTGTTTTTTATGTACTTGATGTATTTCTGTATACAATTATACTTGTGCATGATTATTGATGTTTTCTGATATGTATGTACAGTAGGATATTAATTAAATGTGTGTACAAATCTATCTTGCTGTTATTTGTTAATTTAAATAAAAAGTTTACGCACGACGCACGACGTACGACGACGGACGGAAAGCGATTAGAATAGGTCA
>NW_018479335.1:4228-5624 GCF_002113885.1 Mizuhopecten yessoensis | reverse complement strand
CATTTCACAATTATTTTATGTTTTTTAGCAAAAAAAAAAAAGGTCATTTTTTTTTTTCATTCTAAGCCCCTCTTTCATATATCCTACAAACGCCCCTGGTGCCTACTCCGTCACATGCCTTATTACAGTGTGTACCGTACTAATGAATTCTGTTAGTCCGTGAGTGTATCTCGCCGTAACGATTTCACTACAACCTAGAATATCACCAGATATGTCACGTGAATGAACAAGGAATCATTATCGGGGTTTTTTGGTTAGCTTACCACAGAGACATTGTTTACACTTTAAAGTCATCCGGCTACCTGTGTACAAAGACACTAGGGAACCAGTCTATGACGTCACCGTGTTGATTTTGGCTACCTGTGTATTAAGACATTTAGGGTGCTATGACTTTAGGAACATGTTTATGAAGTTACCGTGTGGATTATAGCTACCCCGTGTATAAAGACATTGGTGAGCTCTGACTGTAGGGGGCCTGTTTATAACGTCACCGTGAGTGTGGAATACAGCTACCGGTGTGTAAAGACATTAGTGAGCTATGACTGTAACCATCTGGTATGTATAAAACATTTTGTTTTTGTACATAACAGTGATAAAAGCCATTTTACTCGAGCGGTGATCTTTTTCCAGGTGTACTTTATATTCCTTACATAATTTCATGAGGCATTGTTTCAACACAAATTTTGATATCTTTCGTGTGTAAATGACAGTCAATAAAATCTGTACCATTTATATATATCTTCCACACTGTACAAGTAATAGTGCAACCAATACGGCATTCTACATGACCTCTGAATGTCTCTGTGGCTTATATCAGTATGTATAATAAACACACCTCGTGGGTTAAAGTGAGATATTACCATTCGTGTCCTGTCGTCGTCAGTTTTCCGTTCTATTTTACCAGTGGACAGATTTAAATCACATTTTGTAGGAGGCAAATGTATGTAATACTACTTCACTTATACTTTTACACGTAAGCTTACACATGTATATATCATCACACACAGGTATTACACATGTATATATCATCACACACCGGTATTACACATGTATATACATTGTACCATCACACACAGTTATTACACATGTATGTATCATCACACACAGTTATTACACATGTATATATCATCACACACATGTATTACACATGTATATATACTATCACAAATAGGTATTACACATGCTTATACCATCACAAACAGGTATTACACATGTATATATACTATCACAAACAGGTATTACACATGTTTATACCGTCACACACAGGTTTTTCACATGTATATATACCATCACACACAGTTATTACACATGTATATATACTATCACAAACAGGTATTAAACATGTTTATACCGTCACACACAGGTTTTTCACATGTATATATACCATCACACACAG
>NW_018479335.1:0-1584 GCF_002113885.1 Mizuhopecten yessoensis | reverse complement strand
AAACGCCCCTGGTGCCTACTCCGTCACATGCCTTATTACAGTGTGTACCGTACTAATGAATTCTGTTAGTCCGTGAGTGTATCTCGCCGTAACGATTTCACTACAACCTAGAATATCACCAGATATGTCACGTGAATGAACAAGGAATCATTATCGGGGTTTTTTGGTTAGCTTACCACAGAGACATTGTTTACACTTTAAAGTCATCCGGCTACCTGTGTACAAAGACACTAGGGAACCAGTCTATGACGTCACCGTGTTGATTTTGGCTACCTGTGTATTAAGACATTTAGGGTGCTATGACTTTAGGAACATGTTTATGAAGTTACCGTGTGGATTATAGCTACCCCGTGTATAAAGACATTGGTGAGCTCTGACTGTAGGGGGCCTGTTTATAACGTCACCGTGAGTGTGGAATACAGCTACCGGTGTGTAAAGACATTAGTGAGCTATGACTGTAACCATCTGGTATGTATAAAACATTTTGTTTTTGTACATAACAGTGATAAAAGCCATTTTCCTCGAGCGGTGATCTTTTTCCAGGTGTACTTTATATTCCTTACATAATTTCATGAGGCATTGTTTCAACACAAATTTTGATATCTTTCGTGTGTAAATGACAGTCAATAAAATCTGTACCATTTATATATATCTTCCACACTGTACAAGTAATAGTGCAACCAATACGGCATTCTACATGACCTCTGAATGTCTCTGTGGCTTATATCAGTATGTATAATAAACACACCTCGTGGGTTAAAGTGAGATATTACCATTCGTGTCCTGTCGTCGTCAGTTTTCCGTTCTATTTTACCAGTGGACAGATTTAAATCACATTTTGTAGGAGGCAAATGTATGTAATACTACTTCACTTATACTTTTACACGTAAGCTTACACATGTATATATCATCACACACAGGTATTACACATGTATATATCATCACACACCGGTATTACACATGTATATACATTGTACCATCACACACAGTTATTACACATGTATGTATCATCACACACAGTTATTACACATGTATATATCATCACACACATGTATTACACATGTATATATACTATCACAAATAGGTATTACACATGCTTATACCATCACAAACAGGTATTACACATGTATATATACTATCACAAACAGGTATTACACATGTATATTCTATCACAAACAGGTATTAAACATGTTTATACCGTCACACATAGATTTTTCACATGTATATATACCATCACACACAGGTATTACACAGGTATATATATTATCACAAACAGGTATTACACATACTTATACCATCACACACAGGTATTACACATGTATATATACCATCACACACAGGTATTACACATGTATATACTATCACAAACAGGTATTACACATGTTTATACCATTACACACAGGTATTACACATGTATATACTACCACAAACAGGTATTACACATGTATATTCTATCACAAACAGGTATTAAACATGTTTATACCGTCACACACAGGTATTACACATGTATATACTATCACACACATGTATAACACATGCATATACCATCTTACGCAGGTATAACACATGTATATACTATCACAC
>NW_018479334.1:0-5618 GCF_002113885.1 Mizuhopecten yessoensis | reverse complement strand
GGAACAATGGTTGATATAGTCAAGTCTGTTAGATACTTTGGGATCGATGGTTGATAAAGTCAAGTCTGTAATATACTGGGGGTTCAATAGTTGATATAGTCAAGTCTGTTATATACTGGGGGTTCAATAGTTGGGAAAGTCAAGTCTGTTATATACTGGGCGATCAATGGTTGATATAGTTAAGTATGTTATATACTGGGGGATCAATGGTTGATATAGTCAAGTCTGTTATATACTGGGGGTTCAATAGTTGGGAAAGTCAAGTCTGTTATATACTGGGCGATCAATGGTTGATATAGTTAAGTATGTTATATACTGGGGGATCAATGGTTGACATAGTCAAGTGTGTTAGGTACTGGGGGATCAGTGGTTGGTATAGTCAAGTCTGTTAGGTACTGGGGGAACAATGGTTGATATAGTCAAGTCTGTTATATACTGGGGGTTCAATAGTTGATATAGTCAAGTCTGTTATATACTGGGGGTTCAATAGTTGATATAGTCAAGTCTGTTATATACTGGGGGATCAATGGTTGATATAGTCAAGTCTGTTAGGTACTGGGGGATCAATAGTTGATATAGCCAAGTCTGTTATTTACTGGGGAACAATGGTTAATATAGTCAAATCTGTTAGGTAGTGGGGGAACAACGGTTGTTATAGTCAAGTCTGTTATATACTTGGGTATCAATGGTTGGTATAGTCAAGTCTTATGTACTGGGGGATCAATGGTATGTACAGTCAAGTCTTATATACTGGTGGATCAATGGTTGATATAGTCAAGTCTGTTAGGTACAAGGGGATAAATGGTTGGTATGGTCAAGTCTGTTAGATACTGTGGGATCGATGGTTGGAATAGTCAAGTCTGTTAGATACAGTGGGATCAATAGTTGGTATAGTCAAGTTTGTTATATACTGTGGGAACAATGGTTGGTATAGTCAAGTCCGTTAGGTACTGGGGGATCAAGAGTTGGTATAGTCAAGTCTGGTAGATACTGGGGGATCGATGGTTGGGATAGTCAAGTCTGTTATATACTGGGAGATCAATGGTTGGGATAGTCAAGTCTGTTATATACTGAGGGATCAATGGTTGGCAATGGTTGGTATAGTCAAGTACGTTAGGTACTGGGGGATCAGTGGTTAGGATAGTCAAATCTGTTAGGTAGTGGGGGAACAACGGTTGTTATAGTCAAGTTTGTTATATACTGTGGGAACAATGGTTGGTATAGTTAAGTATGTTATATACTGGGTGATCAATTGTTGATATAGTCAAGTCTGTTATGTACTGGGGGATCAATAGTTGATATAGCCAAGTCTGTTATTTACTGGGGCACCATGGTTAATATAGTCAAATCTGTTAGGTACTGGGGGATCAGTGGTTAGGATAGTCAAATCTGTTAGGTAGTGGGGGCACAACGGTTGTTATAGTCAAGTCTGTTAGATACTGGGGGATCGCTGGTTGGTATAGTCAAGTCCGTTAGGTACTGGGGGATCAACATTTGATAGTACAATGGTTGGTATAGTCAATTCTGTTAGATACTTGGGGATCGATGGTTGGTATAGTCAATTCTGTTAGGTACTGGGGGATTAATGGTTGGTATAGTCAAATCTGTTAGGTACTGGGGGATTAATGGTTGATATAGTCAAGTTTGTTAGGTACTGGGGGATCAACAGTTGATGTACTGGGGGAACAATGGTTGATATGGTCAAGTCTGTTAGATACTGTGGGATCGATGGTTGGTATAGTCAATTCTGTTAGGTACTGGGGGATTAATGGTTGATATAGTCAAGACTGTTAGATACTTTGGGATCTATGGTTGGTATAGTCAAGTACGTTAGGTACTGGGGGATCAAGAGTTGGTATAGTCAAGTCTGTTATTTACTGGGGAACAATGGTTAATATAGTCAAATCTGTTAGGTACTGGGGGATTAATGGTTGATATAGTCAAGTTTGTTAGGTACTGGGGGATCAACAGTTGATGTACTGGGGGAACAATGGTTGATATGGTCAAGTCTGTTAGATACTGGGGGATCGCTGGTTGGTATAGTCAAGTCGGTTAGATACTGGGGGATCGATGGTTGGTATAGTCAACTCTGTTATATACTGGGGGATTAATGGTTGGTATAGTCAATTCTGTTAGATACTTGGGGATCGATGGTTGGTATAGTCGAGTCTGTTATATACTGGGGGGTCAATGGTTGATATAGTCAAGACTGTTAGATACTTTGGGATCTATGGTTGGTATAGTCAAGTCGGTTAGATACTGGGGGATCGATGGTTGGTATAGTAGTCAAGTCTGTTAGGTACAAGGGGATCTATAGTCAAGTCTGTTAGGTACAAGGGGATAAATGGTTGGTATAGTCAAGTCGGTTAGATACTGGGGGATCGCTGGTTGGTATAGTCAAGTCCGTTAGGTACTGGGGGATCAGTGGTTAGGATAGTCAAATCTGTTAGGTAGTGGGGGCACAACGGTTGTTATAGTCAAGGCTGTTATATCCTGGATGATCAATGGTTGATGTAGTCAAGTCTGTTAGGTACAAGGGGATCTATAGTCAAGTCTGTTAGGTACAAGGGGATAAATGGTTGGTATGGTCAAGTCTGTTAGATACTTTGGGATCTATGGTTGGTATAGTCAAGTCTGGTAGATACTGGGGGATCGATGGTTGGTATAGTCAAGGCTGGTATATACTGGGGGATCAATGCTTGATATAGTCAAGTCTGTTAATTACTAGGAGATCAATGGTTGGTAAAGTCAAGTCTGTTAGATACAGGGGGATCAATGGTTGATAAAGTCAAGTCTGTTATATACTTGGGTATAGGTACTGGGGGAACAATGGTTGATATGGTCAAGTCTGTTAGATACTGTGGGATCGATGGTTGGTATAGTCGAGTCTGTTATATACTGGGGGGTCAATGGTTGATATAGTCAAGTGTGTTAGATACTGGGGGATCGCTGGTTGGTATAGTCAAGTCTGGTAGATACTGGGGGATCGATGGTTGGTATAGTCAATTCTGTTAGATACTTGGGGATCGATGGTTGGTATAGTCAACTCTGTTATATACTGGGGGATTAATGGTTGATATAGTCAAGTGTGTTATATACTGGGAGATCAATGGTTTTATGTACTGGGGGATCAATAGTTGATATAGTCAAGTGTGTTAGATACTGGGGGATCGATGGTTGGTATAGTCAACTCTGTTATATACTGGGGGATTAATGGTTGGTATAGTCAAATCTGTTAGGTAGTGGGGGAACAACGGTTGTTATAGTCAAGTCTGTTAGATACTGGGGGATCGCTGGTTGGTATAGTCAAGTCGGTTAGATACTGGGGGATCGCTGGTTGGTATAGTCAAGTCTGTCAGGTACCGGGGGATCAATGGTTGGTTTAGTCAAGTCTGTTAGATACAGGGGGATCAATGGTTGATATATTCAAGTCTGTTATATACTGGGGGAACAATGGTTGATATGGTCAAGTCTGTTAGATACTGGGGGATCGATGGTTGGTATAGTCGAGTCTGTTATATACTGGGGGAACAATGGTTGATATGGTCAAGTCTGTTAGATACTTTGGGATCTATGGTTGGTATAGTCAAGTACGTTAGGTACTGGGGGATCAATAGTTGGTATAGTCAAGTCTGTTATATACTGAGGGATCAATGGTTGATATTGTCAAGTCTGTTAGGTACTGAGGGATCAATGGTTGGCAATGGTTGGTATAGTCAATTCTGTTAGGTACTGGGGGATTAATGGTTGGTATAGTCAATTCTGTTAGGTACTGGGGGATTAATGGTTGATATAGTCAAGTATGTTATATACTGGATGATCAATGGTTGATGTAGTCAAGTCTGTTAGGTACAAGGGGATAAATGGTTGGTATGGTCAAGTCTGTTAGATACTTGGGGATCGATGGTTGGTATAGTCAACTCTGTTATATACTGGGGGATTAATGGTTGATATAGTCAAGTTTGTTAGGTACTGGGGGATCAAGAGTTGGTATAGTCAAGTCTGTTATATCCTGGGGGATCAATGGTTGATATATTCAAGTCTGTTAGGTACTGAGGGATCAATGGTTGGCAATGGTTGGTATAGTCAATTCTGTTAGGTACTGGGGGAACAATGGTTAATATAGTCAAATCTGTTAGGTACTGGGGGATCAGTGGTTAGGATAGTCAAATCTGTTAGGTACTGGGGGATTAATGGTTGATATAGTCAAGACTGTTAGATACTGGGGGATCGCTGGTTGGTATAGTCAAGTCTGTTAGGTACAAGGGGATCAATGGTTCGTAGTATAGTCAAATCTGTTAGGTACTGGGGGATCAACAGTTGATATAGTCAAGTGTGTTAGATACTGGGGGATCGCTGGTTGGTATAGTCAAGTCGGTTAGATACTGGGGGATCGCTGGTTGGTATAGTCAAGTCGGTTATATACTGGGGGATCAAGGGTTGATATAGTCAAGTCTTATATACTGGTGGATAAATGGTCCATATAGTCAAGTCTGTTAGGTACTGAGGGATCAATGGTTGGCAATGGTTGGTATAGTCAATTCTGTTAGGTACTGGGGGATCAATAGTTGGTATAGTCAAGTGTGTTATATACTGGGGGAACAATGGTTGATATGGTCAAGTCTGTTAGATACTTTGGGATCTATGGTTGGTATAGTCAAGTACGTTAGGTACTGGGGGATCAATGGTATGTACAGTCAGGTCTTATATACTGGTGGATCAATGCTTGATATAGTCAAGTCTGTTAAGTACTAGGAGATCAATGGTTGGTAAAGTCAAGTCTGTTAGATACTGTGGGATCGATGGTTGGAATAGTCAAGTCTGTTAGATACTTGGGGATCAATGGTTGATATATTCAAGTCTGTTATATACTGGGGGATTAATGGTTGATATAGTCAAGACTGTTAGATACTTTGGGATCGATGGTTGGTATAGTAGTCAAGTCTGTTAGGTACAAGGGGATAAATGGTTGGTATAGTCAAGTCGGTTATATACTGGGGGATCAATAGTTGATAATTATAGTCAAGTCTTATATACTGGTGGATCAATGCTTGATATAGTCAAGTCTGTTAGGTACAAGGGGATCTATAGTCAAGTCTGTTAGGTACAAGTGTATCAACGGTTGGTATAGTCAAGTCTGTCCGCTACCGGGGCATAAATGGTTGGTATAGTCAAGGCTGGTATATACTGGGGGATCAATGCTTGATATAGTCAAGTCTGTTAGGTACTAAGGGATCAATGGTTGGAATAGTCAAGTCTGTTAGATACTGTGGGATCGATGGTTGGTATAGTCAAGTCTGTTATATACTGGGGGATCAATGGTTGATATAGTCAAGTCTGTTAGGTACTAAGGGATCAATGGTTGGAATAGTCAAGTCTGTTAGATACTGTGGGATCGATGGTTGGTATAGTCAAGTCTGTTAGGTACTGGGGGATCAATGGTTGTTGGTATGGTCAAGTCTGTTAGATACTGGGGGATCGATGGTTGGTATAGTCAAGTCTGTTATATACTGGGGGTTAAATGGTTGATATAGTCAAGTCTGTTAGGTACAAGGGGATCAATGGTTGGTATGGTCAAGTCTGTTAGATACTGGGGGATCGATGGTTGGTATAGTCAA
>NW_018479333.1:4350-5614 GCF_002113885.1 Mizuhopecten yessoensis | reverse complement strand
ACATTAACTGTATGAAAGACGACATTCACTGTATGATAGACGACAATCACTGTATAGACAACGACCTGCACTGTATAATAGACGACATTCATTGTATAATAGACGACATTCACTGTATAATAGACGACATTAACAGAATGATATACGACAATCACTGTATAGACAACGACTTTTACTGTATGATAGACGACATTCCCTGTATAATAGACGACATTTACTGTATGATACACGACATTCACTGTAAAATAGACGACATTCAATGTACGATAGACGACATTCACTGTATAGACAACGACATTCACTGTATAATAGACGACAATCACTGTATAGACAACGACATGCACTGTATAATAGACGACACTCACTGTATAATAGACGACATTCACTGTATAATAGACGACATTCGCTGTATAATAGACGACATTAACTGAATGATAGACGACAATCACTGTATAGACAACGACTTTTACTGTATGATAGACGACATTCACTGTATGATAAACGACATTAACTGTATGATACACGACATTCACTCATTTGCATGTTTATTGTACGTGTGCTATATCGTTTTTATTGAACGGAAATATTGCACAGAAATAGCCTGTATTATGGAAAAAATATATAAAATGATATTAACTGTATAATACACGACAGTTAGTGTATAATACACGACAGTAATTGTATAATACACGATAGTTAGTGTATAATTCACGACATTAACTGTATAATACACGACAGTATCTGCATAAAACACGACGTTAACTGTATCATACACGACAGTAACTGTATAATACACGACAGTCACTGTATCATACACGACAGTAACTGTATAATACATGACCGTAACTGTATAATACACGACAGTTAGTGTATAATACACGACAGTAACTGTATAATACACGACAGTAACTGTATAATACACGACAGTCACTGTATCAATTACGACAGTAACTGCATAATACACGACAATCACTGTATAATACACGACAGTGACTGTATCATACATGACAGTAACTGCATAATACACGACAGTCACTGTATAATACACGACAATCACTGTATAATACCAGATAGTCACTGTATAATACTCGAAAGTTAGTGTATAATTCACGACAATCGCTGTATAATACCCGACAGTTAGTGTATAATAAACGACAGTAACTGTATAATACACGACAGTAACTGTATCATACACGACAGTCACTGTATCATACACGACAGTAACTGTATAATACACGACAGTAACTGTATAATACACGACAGT
>NW_018479333.1:0-307 GCF_002113885.1 Mizuhopecten yessoensis | reverse complement strand
TGTATAATACACGACAGTAACTGTATAATACACGACAGTAACTGTATCATACACGACAGTCACTGTATAATACACGACAATCACTGTATAATACACGACAGTGACTGTATCATACACGACAGTAACTGCATAATACACGACAGTCACGTTATAATACACGACAATCACTGTATAATACCCGATAGTCACTGTATAATACACGAAAGTTAGTGTATAATTCACGACAATCACTGTATAATACCAGACAGTTAGTGTATAATAAACGACAGTAACTGTATTATACACGACAGTCACTGTATCATACACG
>NW_018479332.1:0-5597 GCF_002113885.1 Mizuhopecten yessoensis | reverse complement strand
ACACGGTATCTGTGTCACATCTTAGAGACGTACACGGTATCTGTGGCACATCTTAGAGAAGTACACAGTTTCGTTTTGTATTTCATTATAACTGACTTGTTCAACAGTTGTATCCCGGCTGGCATTATGGGACAGTGCGATGAAGTACATGTTACCAGTCATCAGATTGCACTTGTTATAGATGTGCTACTAAGTATGATATTGATATGTTTTACCTAAATCGAATAAGCCACATGATGTATCATTCAGGTGACTGGTTCTAAGACAAAACTTATTGCAAAAGATGGCCCATCTATATGATCCCAGTATTCAGCACTTTATACTGGTACTGTCATTATACAACTACAGAACATATCAATGTAAACATTGGCACTAATGAATTAGCAGATCAAATCTGACATCACTACGATCCGACACTTCACGAGCTATGGACTGAAGGGACTTTGATTTGCCCTGTGTACGCAATACTTTATATGAGAGGTTGTGTAACGGATCCTCGGTTAAATGTATGGTGATGTGGTACCGTGTTGACTGAGAATGTTCAGCTGTCCGTGTTTATTTGTCTTGGCTGTCAGCATATGTTCAGACTGTATTTAAGATAAACTGAAATTTAGTTAGGTTTTGATCGTGTAGATATGACGGCAAGCTATACGTACATGTATATGTTTGGTGCTACTTGTTAGTGTATACCTACTATAAGTAATGGATTTCAAGTATCAAACATGAGGCTGATATGTCGGATCTGGATCTCTGAAGTGCTTATCAGTGTTTTGTGTTATCATAAGGAAGGATTCAAAGCATGTTAGTGATGGACACAGTCATTCATAGACATTCACATCCACTCACAGAACCTAATGAATATAAAATCTACAAAAAGCGGTTTCAGTATCATACAACATCATTTACAATGTTACATAGACTTATACAACGTCACACTGCATGATACACGTTCATATTAGCGTTTGGAAGAATAAAACGCAAATCCTTACATATTGCTACACAGCAAGCTTTGCAACATTACACAAGATTTAATTGACTGCATAACATTCTCATTAAAAGAAATATCAAAAATAAGATATCGTGGGTGGGCCCTGGCCCCGGGCTAATCCTGGTAGTGTATGTGTATCAAAATCGATCTTATTGATTATTAATTGAATATATTTTTATAGGGTGGGAATCACAACCGTTTGTTAGGGCACAGGGACTAAGTTTCTTAGGGCTGTGACAGACTTTTGGGACAATACTATAAGCATATCTCTAGTGTCCTTCTCACGCCTGACAATTGTGTATGTGAGGTGGGGTGGGGGTATCAACCGTTTACATGTCATGACCCAACAACTAGGTTCCCACGGGTGGAGTAGACTAATATAATCTTCCACTACCTTAAGGGTATGACAGAGAAATCTCCAACCCACGGGATGATATCCTTGATTGTCTTACCCGAGGCTTCTTGATTGTTTTCGAGAATATCCCCCCGAGGGTTGGACATTTCTCTGTCACACCCTCTAGGAGAGAATGATTATTTTCCTTCCCTCCTGTTTCACTCAAAAATCCGCCTAGAAGCGGAGATTGCATGAAATATAAGCGCTGATTGCATCTTTTCCCATCAAATCCAGAGTTGTCTTCTATGGTCTGCAACTGTTAACGTGACATTCTACTTAACTAACATGATACATGTCTTTGAATCAATCAATTTGGTGTGACCTTGAACAGAGAATATTGCATCCACAATTACATGCACGTAATGGAAGGGGACAGTAGTATAGTATTGTTGGGGAAGGGACAGCGATAGTGTCAGACGAAAGGGTAGATTTCAAATACCAAACACCAGGTGGCGTGACAGTAGCTTTGGCAGTGTTCTGTCCCACTAACATATAACATTGATCCCAGCATGCCAGTTTGTTGATACAAACGTCCACCTCATATGTACGATTCCATATATAGCTGCTAAAATGCTGATGGAGTTGATTGCCGTAACGTTATATGGTTTATAGTGTGTCTGTTTCCAATCGGAGTGGATTGAAGAATGCAGAATTTATAGCCATCAGACATCATTTTGGAAGACAGTCTGTTTTCAGGCTGTTAATTCACTTCCTGCTGATATCGTTTGATGTCTGGAGGCACTGTTATCTGTTCTGTCATCCGAGAGAGACAGATGGTGATACCACAAATAGAAAATATACACCGAAGTAAGCACAATACACAAACACCCTATCACGACCATATTTTATTGACTCATATCAATTGCATAATCTGCCAAAGCTTAAATCACGACTGAATGTAGAAATATTTAGTTTTCATCATGAATAACTGTTACTGTAAACAGCTGCTGTAGGTGTTAACACTGTGACAAATATCACGAACAGAATGTAGGGTTTTGACACAAAAATTTGAACACCAAGATACATAATTTATGTTAGGTATAGACGTGGTCACCAAGACACGTACGTTAGGTATTGACGTGGTCACCAAGACACGTATGTTAGGTATGGACGTGGTCACCAAGACACGTACGTTAGGTATGGACGTGGTCATAAATACACGTATGTTAGGTATAGACGTGGTCACCAAGACACGTATGTTAGGTATGGACGTGGTCACCAAGACACGTATGTTAGGTATGGACGTGGTCACCAAGACACGTACGTTAGGTATGGACGTGGTCATAAATACACGTATGTTAGGTATAGACGTGGTCACCAAGACACGTATGTTAGGTATTGACGTGGTCACCAAGACGCGTATGTTAGGTATAGACGTGGTCACCAAGACACGTATGTTAGGTATGGACGTGGTCACAAAGACAAGTATGTTAGGTATGGACGTGTTCAATAAGACACGTATGTTAGGTATTGACGTGGTCACCAAGACACGTATGTTAGGTATGGACGTGGTCACCAAGACAAGTATGTTAGGTATGGACGTGTTCCATAAGACACGTATGTTAGGTATTGACGTGGTCACCAAGACACGTATGTTAGGTATAGACGTGGTCAACAAGACACGTATGTTAGGTATAGACGTGATCACCAAGACACGTATGTAAGGTATGGACGTGGTCACCAAGACACGTATGTTAGGTATTGACGTGGTCACCAAGACACGTATGTTAGGTATTGACGTGGTCACCAAGACACGTACGTTAGGTATAGACGTGGTCACCAAGACACGTATGTTAGGTATTGACGTGGTTAATAAGACACGTATGTTTCGTATTGATGTGGTTAATAAGACACATATGTTAGGTTTAGACATGATTAACAATCATCACGNGTAAACAGCTGCTGTAGGTGTTAACACTGTGACAAATATCACGAACCGAATGTAGGGTTTTGACACCAAACAATGTGAACACCAAGATAGATAATTTATGTTAGTTATTGACGTGGACACCAAGACATGTGTGTTGGGTATTGACGTGGTCACCAAGACATGTATGTTAGGTATTGACGTGGTCACCAAGACAAGTATGTTAGGTATTGACGTGATCACCAAGACAAGTATGTTAGGTATTGACGTGATCACCAAGACACGTGTGTAAGGTATGGACGTGGTCACCAAGACACGTTTGTTAGGTATGGACGTGATCACCAAGACACGTGTGTTAGGTATGAACGTGATCACCAAGACACGTATGTTAGGTATGGACGTGGTCACCAAGACACGTGTGTTAGGTATAGACGTGGTCACCAAGACACGTATGTTAGGTATTACGTGGTCACCAAAACACTTATGTCAGGTATGGGCGTGGTCACCAAGACAAGTATGTTAGGTATGGGCGTGGTCACCAAGACACGTTTGTTAGGTATGGGCGTGGTCACCAAGACACGTTTGTTAGGTATTGACGTTGTCACCAAGACACGGATGTTAGGTATGGACGTGGTCACCAAGACACGTACGGTAAGTACTGACGTGGTCACCAAGACACGTATGTTAGGTACGGACGTGGTTAATAAGACACGTATGTTACGTATTGACGTGGTTAATAAGACACGTATGTTAGGTATGGACGTGGTCACCAAGACACGTATGTCAGGTACGGACGTGGTTAATAAGAAACGTATGTTACGTATTGACGTGGTTAAAAAGACACGTATGTTACATATGGACGTGGTTACTAAGACACGTATGTTACGTATTGACGTGGTTAATAAGACACGTATGTTACATATGGACGTGGTTAATAAGACACGTATGTTACGTATTGACGTGGTTAATAAGACACGTATGTTAGGTATGGACCTTGTCACCAAGAACATTGGACACCAAAAGAGTTGTTTGTTAGTTATTGTTGTTGAGACCAATTCTATAACCTATACACTTGGACACCGAGACACTTTTGTAAAGTATGAACCTTGATATCACGACACTTATGTAACGAACTTATCCTTTTTGGAGGGCTGACGCGCACCATAGAACATGTTCGTTGCCAACTGAGTTTATATCACCGTATACGCCGTCAAAACGAGGCCAATCCCCAATTGTTGTTTGCTTTTTTTGCTAAATATATATACGACAGCATGTAGATTAATACTGTGTGAACTATTTCTATTCGCCAATTTTGTAGAAAAAACAACCTATTTTGCAGCAATGAAATTCTTAACGATATAAATGCTGTAGAGATTCTGCCTCAATAAATTCTAAATAGCTCAAACGGAACACAGTTATAGATTGCTGGCAGGGTTCCAGAGCTTTGATAAAATGGAACATTATCCATTTTTGTGTGATTGGGATATTGAACTGCAGTTATGTGCACGCAAAGATCTTATCATTTTTATGACCATACTTCAAATATAATGTACGTTTTTCTTCTTTATATTTGGACATATATAATGACTTATGTTTGTATCTATATGTTAAAACAGATATATAGACCTAGGCAACATTTCTGGTCAAAGATAGCACCGAAGTAACTACATGCACTTCAATAATGGGGAGTGTGGTTAACGTTCAGAAGCTGCTTCACACAGCGGAGGGCTAATAGCAGTAAGCAGACACAGCTGATATTATCTCATCAGATATCTCTGCTGCGAAAGGTATTCACCAGAACAGTAATTACTAATATGGTAATTCAAAATAACATTTAGGACAATATATGATTGATGCCATGTTACAAATAATTCACCTGGTCCAAATGATGTAGTACTCGGGATTGTCTGTCCGTGGGCCTAGTGTCAAACATGTAGAATTATACACTGTAAATTGTTCAATTGGGCAAAATGTCTCTATGATTTATGATAGCTGATTTTACTGATGTTTTCATCGGTTAAGAGTCGTGACATCAACCATTTGTACTCTTTACTTGATTAAGGACACAGACTTTTTCGAAAACTCGTGAAATAAGTTTCAATTACTGTTTGTATCCAAAACAAACGTAGCATTTATTATTCGTACCAAACTGTTGAATATTATTCCGATTATCGTAATTATACGTAGTTGGTATACATGTGTAGCGGAACTTGACTTGGTCGATCGTCGGCGACCAGGTAGCTCAAATGGTAGAGCGTCCGGCTAGAGTTCGGAAGGTCCTGGATTCGAACCCCGGTCTGGCTGTGCATTTTTCCTCTCCTAGCAATCTGTCCGTGGGTCAAGTGTCA
>NW_018479331.1:3836-5590 GCF_002113885.1 Mizuhopecten yessoensis | reverse complement strand
AGATACAATCGTTATTGTAACCCTTCTCACTAGAGTAACCCTGTTTATCTAGTAGGTGTCAATGCAATCGTTATTGTAACCCTACTCACTAGAGTAACCCTGTGAATCTGGAAGGTGTAGATACAATCGTTATTGTAACCCTACTCACTAGAGTAATCCTGTAAATCTAGAAGATGTAGATACAATCGTTATTGTAGCCCTACTTGCTAGAGTAACCTTGTTAATCTAATCTAGTAGGTGTAGATACAATTGTTATTGTAACCCTACTCAAAATAGTAACACTGTTTATCTAGTAGGTTTAGATACAACCGTTATTGTAACCCTACTCACTAGAGTAACCCTGTGAATCTGGAAGGTGTAGATACAATCGTTATTGTAGCCCTACTTGCTAGAGTAACCTTGTTAATCTAGTAGGTGACACTACAATCGTTAGTGTAACCCTACTCACTAGTGTAACCTTGTAGATACAACTATTATTGTAACCCTACTCACTAGAGTAATCCTGTAAATCTAGAAGATGTAGATACAATCGTTATTGTAACCCTACTCCCTAGAATAACCCGGTTAATCTAGTATGTGTAGATAAAATCGTGATTGTAATCTTACTCACTAGAGTAACCCTGTAGATACAACCATTATTGTAACCCTACTCACTAGAGTAATCCTGTAAATCTAGAAGATGTAGATACAATCGTTATTGTAACCCGACTCACTAGAGTAGCCCTGTTAATCTAATAGATGTAGATACAACCGTTATTGTAACCCTTCTCACTAGAGTAGCCCTGTTAATCTAGTAGATGTAGATTCAACCGTTATTGTAACCCTACTCACTAGAGTAATCCTGTTAATCTGTTAGATGTAAATACAATCGTTATTGTAACCCTACTCACTAGAGTTACCCTGTTAATCTAGTAGGTGTAGATACAATCTTTATGGTAACCCTACTCACTAGAATAATCCTGTAAATCTAGTAGATGTAGATAAAACCGTTATTGTAACCCTACTCACTAGAGTAATCATGTTAATCTAGTAGGTATAGATAAAACCGTTATTGTAACCCTACTCACTAGAGTAGTCATGTTAATCTAGTAACTGTAGATACAATCGTTTGTGTAACCCTATTCACTAGAGTAACCCTGTTAATCTAGAAGGTGTAGATACAACCCTAATTGTAACTCTAATCACTAGAGTAACCCTCTTTATCATGTAGGTGTAGATACAATCGTTATTGTAGCCCTACTCACCAGAGTAACCCTGTTAATTTAGTAGGTGTAGATACACTCCTTATGGTAACCCTACTCACTAGAGTAACCCTGTGAATCTGGTAGGTGTAGATACAATCGTTGTTGTAACCCTAATCACTAGAGTAACCCTATTAATCTAGTAGGTGTAGATACAATCGTTGTTGTAACCCTTCTCACTAGAGTAATCCTGTTAATCTATTAGATGTAAATACAATCGTTATTGTAACCCTACTCACTAGAATAACCCTGTTAATCTAGTAGGTGTAGATACAATCGTTAGGGTAACCCTTCTCACGAGAGTAATCCTGTTAATCTAGTAGGTGTAGATACAACCGTAAATTGTAGTCCTACTTACTAGAGTAACCTTGTTAATCTAGTAGGTGTAGATAAAATTGTTATGGTAACCCTCCTCACTAGAGTAACCTTGCTAATCTACTAGGTGTAGATACAACCGTCATTGTAATCCTACTCACTAGAGTAACCCGGTTAATCTAGTAGGTGTAGATACAA
>NW_018479331.1:0-178 GCF_002113885.1 Mizuhopecten yessoensis | reverse complement strand
TGTAACCCTACTCACTAGAGTAACCCTGTTAATCTAGAAGGTGTAGATACAACGCTAATTGTAGACCTACTCACTAGAGTAACCCTGTTTATCTAGTAGGTGTAGATACAATCGTTATTGTAATCCTACTCATTAGTATAACCCTGTAAATTTAGGTGGTGTAGATACAACCATTATT
>NW_018479330.1:4602-5584 GCF_002113885.1 Mizuhopecten yessoensis | reverse complement strand
TCTGCCATATTTTCCTGTTTACACCGTTACTAACGGTGACATGTAAGAACTACATACAGCTACTTGTGGAAATACACAGACCGTCGTGTAATGCTGATGCTGATATGACAATTACTGCTTTGTCTGTAAAGATATAGGAACTGCAGTTTCTAGCCCCTGTGCTATGAACAAGTGGCCCGCTACTACTCATTTGACATTACATGTACCACGTGACTAATAAACTCATTTAAATTCTCGCAAGTAAGGAGTGGTCACTTTTGACTGCCTTTATCAAGGTAACAGGATGCTTCTAAACTCGAATTGACGGACGATTCGCTATTTATTGAACCGTTTCATAAAATGTTAAATGTCTTGGCCAAAATTCATCAAGGAGGTCTGACTGATAGCGAAGCACCGCGAATATTGGTAAAACAGATTATTCCACAATTATTTGCAAGCAGAGAGGTTAGTGTTTGCGTCCAAACTTTCGGATCACACTTTAGAAAATTTCCTGTTGTGGATAAACAAATGACTGCATGCTGCTGAGCTTTCTTTTCGGGCATGAATTTTTGTTTTTCCATTTAAGAATATTTATTGTATAGGTCTTGCATATAAAAGGAATTGGACACAGGCAAAGTATGTGAAAGTCCTCTCCTTATTTGTTTCTGACAGATTTTCTATAAATAGCATTGGACATCAGCCTTGAAACCTGAACCATGGAAATCAAACCAATTTTTTGTATTCTCGCACCTCACTTCATATAAACTTTATATATGTCACCGGTTGCTCAATTATTAAGCCCACAGACAAGTTTAGTGTTTCCCTTTCTCTTTGCAATGCAAAATCCTACAATACAGGACAATACAGTGAATACATTCACCCTCACATATACATACAATAAATACAAAATCAACTTCCGCGCCGACCGACATTTGTTATAACCATAAAGGCCGGGATTCGTTATCCAGGCAAACCACTGGCTACCTAATTTCTACACAAAATT
>NW_018479330.1:0-978 GCF_002113885.1 Mizuhopecten yessoensis | reverse complement strand
TTTTTTTTTAATTTGTAGCTACACGAGGCCCATGATATATCAAGTAAAAACCCTTAACTAACCTCGCAACTAGTTCACAAGCTTCTACAACAATAGGACTAAATGCTTGCATTTGTAGCTTTAGATATCAATTCATGAAAGGGCGGTTACCACTGCAGCGTAATCATGTATACAAGTAATTACATGGGCTTATACTGCAGTTAATACTGTAATCAAAGTCATAACATTTAAGCTATGCATGAATATTTGAAGATGAGGTTGAAGCGTGATGGGGCTGTTGATTAAGATAGAGGTAAAGGAGCCAGAGTTCCAAGCCGACTACACCCCATAAGGCTAAGGGTTTACTGACCTTCCTTAACATGAATTGCTCACCATAGAGCTTCCAACCCAAACCGGAAAATCGACGAGCGGCTAGGCGAACAGTATGCATGTACTTGAACAACCCGGCCATTTGATATGGCCGGGCCGACCTTTGCAGGCAAGCAAAGACCAGAATAGCATCTGTCCAGATATCTTTGTCTGCAATTTCAACAAAGTGCGTCTGTGTAGACATACGTAGTTCCACCCCCATTAACGTAAGCTTAACGGACTGCTTCAGGGTGTATGGATTGGCCAATAATTATCCTTAATCCACATTCTCGCCGTTAACTACTTTCTGGCTAATTCCTGCAGGCACATTCCCCCCGAATTCCTCTTGTACACTGGTAACGACATAGGGATAACTATCATCAAAACCGCCCCCAATTGTAATTGGCTGACCAATGTTCACAACAACTGCTGGGGAATTTCTGATGTGAGTTATTAAATCCTCCAATCTTGGGGCCATCCTGTCAAACACTAAATCAGCCACCCGTGACATCTGTTCCTCCGATAACTCCGATGACCAAGTAGCAGCATTCTCTTGGCAACTCTGCCTGGTCCAATTACAAGTAGCGGAGATTTCAGAGATTTTTATTATCACTCAGGCACACTATTGTG
>NW_018479329.1:4456-5576 GCF_002113885.1 Mizuhopecten yessoensis | reverse complement strand
AAATACAAACATATAAAAAGCAAACTTAATATTCACTTACATAGTTAGATGTTTTGGATGCAATATCATGTTTCATACATTTTTCGTATTCTAGTCTTTATATGAATATCAACGATACATGTGGAGTTAAAGGTTCACTATCAATTCACACTGCGGCTAAACATTCAAACATGTCAGCACAATTCAATACCTATATATATATATGTATGCACTTACATCGTTCCAAGTTGCCGGCATGTGACTTTCAAATTGTTGTTTGTCCACTCATCATTGCACAAGTTTATCCATTTTCCTGTTGCAAAAACTTGTACTCGCCCACTATAACGATTATTGCCATCAACGAGCTGAACCGCACCTTAAACAAAATCATTATTAATGGTGTTTAAAGTCAAAGCAATACTGATATGCCACGAACGGTTTCAGAAGCATGGTTATTTTCATGACAGATAGGAGATACTGTTTGCAATTATGTGTTCATTAGTCTTAAATTGTTCAGACATTGACGTATATGAAATGCTGGATAAAACTAATTTAACGTAAGAGCCGATATGTCTATGTCTAATACTGTAACTACTGACTAGTTATTTTGCTAGCACTTGTTAGTTTGTAAATGTATGATCACTCACCGAAGCACGCTCTTATCCCATCCGAACGTTGGATACAGACATTTTACTTAGTGAACGCAAGATATTAGTGGCTAAGCATGTAAGGTTACGTTGCGTCCGTCAATTTACTCGTTCGCATATTGATAGAAATCCAGTTTAAACCAATAGACATGTGTCTCGCAATCATGTCTTATACAATATGACTTATCATTGCAGTGTGAAGTACACTGTAAGAAATGTAGGACACTTCCGAAAAATACCCAGCTTACTTGAGATCAATAACAACTCCACAAAATTTACAAGTCACGTGATTTAAATTGTACTTGGTCCGAAAACATCATCACGATGCCGATAGTTATATGTGTGTTTCCTTTTCTTGTTCACTTTTAATTTAGCATTGGTTTGCATATAAATATGCCGTTTGTCATTTTACTATAATGTTATTGCTTTTTTAGTAAAAGTATAGTTTTGTGTTAACGTTCAAAGTTTCTCTAATTTTCATTGCTATATGTGTT
>NW_018479329.1:0-967 GCF_002113885.1 Mizuhopecten yessoensis | reverse complement strand
GTATATATTGAATAGCTCATATATAAATCATGAATGTAAGCATCCAAATAGTATGCATAAAAAGACTTTCATATAATGTTTTTTTGTAGCAAAAGGCAAACTGTAATCTACTGCATTCTATACAATACTATTTATTTATTTCTATGTTTTCTACTCGTTAAATCTTTTAAGGAATTAGCATGTGAGTAGCCTAAGCTTTTAACATGAACAGAGACTAGGGGACCATTAGCTGAGTCATCTTAATGATCCTATTTTAACATCCAATAAGGGGCAAAATAGATCAACATATTACTCGTCACTCTGACTGCCTGTAGTATTAGAGTGCTATTTGGCGAAAAGTCTCTAAAATTGCTGACAGTTGTATTAACTGACTCGGCACATTGCGGCTTAGTAAGTTGTTTTCAGAAGGTTAAGAGTCAAGACACCTGTCATTTGCTACCCAAAGGAAACAGACGTGTCCAAAAGCTCTAAAATCAGTTCTCAGTTACTGTTTGTGTTCAGAACTAACTTTGCATTTATTATTCGTACATAATGTAACAAACTGATGCATCTCGCTCCTAATGATCTGTCTTGAAAGCAATTGGTTGGTTGTTATTTACATTGGTACTTATAATACAACATTCCTTTCTTGATATAATATTATTTAATATATCTTTCTTATCAATAGTTCCCTCTACAAGTGAAATCCGAAAACAGGAATTATACTGACCAAGTTTTGTTTTTTGTTTTTTCTGTTGTTGTTTTTTGTTGTTTTTTGGTGTGTTTATTTTTCTTACAAAACAGCGATCGATATTAAAAAAGATGTCAAAGCTGAGGAGTACAGCCTGTCAAAATAATCTAAAACGACGATTCATCCGCTGATGATAAATTGAAATTTGGAATAGAATCCCCTCAAAATAATATCTTAACCGGTAATATATGGTCAACATCTATTCCTGCATACAAATTATCAAATTTATTGAGCATA
>NW_018479328.1:4851-5560 GCF_002113885.1 Mizuhopecten yessoensis | reverse complement strand
ACAGGTTATAAGACACCGTAAATGTATCTATGTTTACATACATTGGCAGGTTATAAGACACTCTAAATGTATGTATATTTACATACCTTGACAGGTTATAAGACACCGTACACGCATCTATGTTTACATACCTTGGCAGTTTTAAGACACCGTAAATGTATCTATGTTTACATACCTTGGCAGGTTATCAGACATTGTAAATGTATCTATGTTTACATGCATTGACAGTTTTTAAGACACCGTAAATAAAAATATGTTAACATACCTTGGCAGGTTATAAGACACCATACATTTTAAATATAAATATGTTA
Source organism: Mizuhopecten yessoensis (assembly GCF_002113885.1). Taxonomy (NCBI): domain Eukaryota; kingdom Metazoa; phylum Mollusca; class Bivalvia; order Pectinida; family Pectinidae; genus Mizuhopecten; species Mizuhopecten yessoensis. The sequence continues at coordinate 5,249 of NW_018479328.1, read as the reverse complement.
ACATACATTGACAGGTTATAAGACACCGTAAATTTATCTATGTTAACATACGTTGACAGGTTATAAGACACCTTAAATGTATCTACGATAACATACATTGACAGGTTATAAGACACCGTAAATATATCTATGTCAACATACATTGACAGGTTATAAGACAAAGTAAATGTATCTATGTTTACATTTCTTTGGCAGTTATAAGACATAGTAAATGTATCAATGTTTACATACCTTGGCAGTTTATAAGACACTGTAAATGTATCTATGTTTACACACCTTGGCAGTTTATAAGACACTGTAAATGTATCAATGTTTACATACCTTGGCAGTTTATAAGACACTGTAAATGTATCTATGTTTACACACCTTGGCAGTTTATAAGACACTGTAAATGTATC
>NW_018479328.1:0-235 GCF_002113885.1 Mizuhopecten yessoensis | reverse complement strand
ACATACCTTGACAGGTTATAAGACACCGTAAATGTATCTATGTTTACATACCTTGGCAGTTTTAAGACACCGTAAATGTATCTATGTTTACATACCTTGGCAGGTTATCAGACATTGTAAATGTATCTATGTTTACATACCTTGGCAGTTTTCAAGACACCGTAAATATATCTATGTTAACATACCTTGGCAGGTTATAAGACACCGTAAATGTATCTATGTTTACATACATTGA
>NW_018479327.1:4767-5559 GCF_002113885.1 Mizuhopecten yessoensis | reverse complement strand
GTTAGGGGATCAATATGAAAGGTTGTGTGGTTCAGCTAGTTAGGGTATCAATCTGACAGGTTGTGTGGTGTAGCTGGTTAGGGGATCAATATGACAGGTTCTGTGGTGTAGCTGGTTAGGGGATCAATATGACAGGTTGTGTGGTTCAGCTGGTTAGGGGATCAATATGACAGGTTGTGTGGTTCAGCCGGTTAGGGGACAATATGAAAGGTTGTGAGGTTCAGCTGGTTATGGGATCAATATGACAGGTTGTGTGGTTCAGCTGGTTAGAGGATCAATATGACAGGTTGTGTGGTTCAGCTGGTTAGGGGATCAATATGACCGGTTGCGTGGTTCAGCTGGTTAGGGGATCAATATGACATGTTGTGTGGTTCAGCTGGTTAGGGGATCAATATGACATGTTGTGTGGTTCAGCCGGGTATGGGACAATATGAAAGGTTGTGAGGTTCAGCTGGTTACGGGATCAATATGACAGGTTGTGTGGTTCAGCTGGTTAGGGGATCAATATGACCGGTTGTATGGTTCAGCTGGTTAGGGGACAATATGACATGTTGTATGATAAGCTTGTTAGGGGATCAATATGACATGTTGTATGATTCAGCTGGTTAGGGGTTCAATATGACAGGTTGTGTGGTTCAGCTGGTTAGGGAATCAATATGAAAGGTTGTGTGGTGTAGCTGGTTAGGGGATCAATATGACAGGTTGTGTGGTTCAGCCGGTTAGGGGATCAATATGACAGGTTGTGTGGTTCAGCTGGTTAGGGGATCAATATGACAGGTTGTGTGGTTCAGC
>NW_018479327.1:0-593 GCF_002113885.1 Mizuhopecten yessoensis | reverse complement strand
ACAGACTCACTAGAGTACCCAGAGAACGACAGGTTTCATCATTTACAGACTCACTAGAGTATCCAGAGAACGACAGATTTCATCATTTAAAGACTCACTAGAGTACCCAGAGAACGACAGGTCTCATCATGTACAGACTCACTAGAGTACCCAGAGAACGACAGGTTTCATCATTTAAATACTCACTACAGTACCCAGAGAACGACAGGTCTCATCATTTACAGACTCACTAGAGTACCAAGAGAACGACAGCTTTCATCATTAACAGACTCACTAGAGTACCAAGAGAACGACAGGTCTCATCATTTACAGACTCACTAGAGTACCCAGAGAACGACAGGTTTCATCATTTACAGACTCACTAGAGTACTTAGAGAACGACAGGTCTCATCATTTACAGACTCACTAGAGTACACAGAGAACGACAGGTCTCATCATTTACAGACTCACTAGAGTACCAAGAGAACGACAGGTCTCATCATTAACAGACTCACTAGAGTACCCAGAGAACGACAGGTCTCATCATTAACAGACTCACTAGAGTACTTAGAGAACGACAGGTCTCTTCATTAACAGACTCACTAGAGTACCCA
>NW_018479326.1:0-5548 GCF_002113885.1 Mizuhopecten yessoensis | reverse complement strand
AGCTGCCATTTCGGTGCTAACAGCTAGCATTCAACATTTCTAGCACTGCCCAACCAGGTACTCATTTACAGCTGAGTGGACTGGAATAAGCGGAGTAAAGTAGCTAGCTCAAAGATACAACACAGTGTCGTACCGTGACTCGAATCCGCAACCCTTCGGTCACGAGCCTGGCGTCCTACCACTAGACTTATGTGCCTCCTTATATGATTATATGACTACTGTATAAAGGAAAACTGATAGTGCAGTGGGACATGAATCCAAAGTGTTTCATTAGAGTAAATCTGGAGTCAAGCTGCTAGTGGTAAAAATGGTACGGCACTGTCATGAAATATTTGTATAGAAAGGATCCCAGTGCCAAAACTTGAAACTTTTAATTGGAATTTCTTTTTACAAATATGACAAAAGTTTTATCATTTCTGAAAATCAATGATCAAGATACATAAATACCGAGGTAAACGAAACAAATCTACAATATTGTTCTGAGAAAAAAAATGCAGTTTGACCATGGCAGGATTTGAACCCTGACCCTCTGATCACAATACAGTAGCTCTTACCAACAGAGCAGTTAGATAAACATCAGTTCTGATCATTGACCCAATCCCACTACAGTTATATCCAAAACAAAATTAAAGGGATGTTACTGTTTGTAAGTTCTAAGAGTACAGTTGAGTTATCTAGTGTACTGCCCGGAATGGGACAGGGGTCCTTAATCAGTTTCCTTGTTTCCAAATCCTTTATCATATTAATATGAATGTTCATCATGAGAATGAAACCAATACAAGTAAACGGTTTTTAAACATATACATGTGTATACATTTGTGTATATAATTTTCAACTGCCAAAGAGAAGAATGTTGTGTATTGATGTTAACCTATTTCCTATATTTCAGGATGTGACAAACCAAATTTCTGAGTTGAACACACAGTGGACAGATGTACAGAGGGATTTTATATGTAAAGTTTAATTTCTTCTTGTTTATCATTTGTATTAAATTTGGTATTTGCTATAAAACGTAAATGTATCTGAAAATTGTATATGTGGTATTTATATTCATGTGATATTAACAGTTTTAGACTTTTGTTGAAGTCTCTGTCAATATCACTTTCTCATGTTCCTATAACCTCATTCACTGAAATAAGAGTCCTTAATTGTTATATTAAATGCACTTGCAAAATAATGTTTAAATCATAAAACAAAATGGAACCTAGGAAAATTGTTAGGAGGAAAGTATTGCAATTGGCAGAGAGCACAATTGAAATGATGTCATAAAGTGAATATTATTAACCTGCTGTTTCTAAAAATAGTAACATCAAGTCAATATCACAAATCACCAATCTCCACAGGATTGTGATACTACCAATGAGGATGTATAGAGGTGGTAATTGTTATATTAGATGTGCTAGCAAAATAATATTTAAATCATGAAACAAAATGGAACGTATACAAATTGTCAAAAGGAATGTACATGTACTGTATTTGGCAGAGAGCGCAATTGAAATAATGAAAAAAATAAAAAATATATATTGACCTTCTGTTTCTAAAAATAGTAACACAAAGTTAATATTACAAATCACTGATCACCACAGGATTATGATTTAACCAATGAGGATGTAGGGAAAATGTGTGTCATCTAATATACATTTATAGCATCTAGAGCAAATGTTCAGAAATAACTCATGGATAGCTAATTACGCCCTGACCAGTATCTAATATTAGAGAGCAACGTGGCATCAAAATGGAAATAACAGAAATGTTCAAATGTACGGTTGCCTCTCCTATATATATATATATGCCATTGAAAAAATGAAGCATGACCATGTCTCAATTGCTATTTCAACCCTTTCAAGGACAGTACAATTGTCAACAAATACAGAACAGTTTGGGCAGATGGCAACTAATCTGGACACAAAAATAAATGCTTAATAGTCAGCTAGTGAACATCAAAGCAGTTAAAACAGTCTTCAAGTGGTTTATTGTTTAGTTGGCTGTAAAAAGGCAGAATGCCAATTTTCAGGAATCATTTGTATTTCAATGAGACATGTTAGGGACACCAAATGACAACTCTAAACCAACTTTTCCTTTCAGATTCAATAGGTCAATGATGCATTGAATTCAAAAAATTTCATCTGACAGTGTACCTTTTCAATATCAATGCATGGAACAGTTTTAAAGGGCTTATTTGTTTAAATTACCAATAAACCAGTAGAAAGTGATATTTGTAAAAAATACAGTAAAATAAGTTCCCTAAGTACCTAAACTAAAAATCCTAGGTCAGGTTTAGGCAAACACACTGACCTTATTGATGTTATCTAAAAACTATCATCAAATTTACTGAATGAAGTGAATTTATATTTGCAATCATTTGATATTGTTAAATGATTATGTTCGACTAGGTTTTTTATGTACAAAGAAGTTGAACAGATGATATGTTGGTTTCAGATCATCTAAAGGAATACAGACAGATGTTTGAGATGATTTTGGAGGGGGAGAAGCATGTGGCCCAGGCCAAACAAAACTTGGTAAGTTATACATATTTCTCTCAGGACTGTTCCATAATTAGGTAACTGTAGGGGAGAGGTGCATGTGGGAGGCACTTTTTCAGAGAATCCACCACCGATAAAATCTTAAAATTGATTAAATATAAGGAATGGAAGGCAGATCCGGATTTAACCCTACCACCCATAATATATTAATACAGGTGACTCCCACCTCCCCTATACAATACATTATGGAATAGCCCTTATAGAAATACATGTTATAACAAAATTAACAAATAAGATTACCTGGTAGTATTGATATATGGAAATTTCGAAATAAAATCCTTTTCTTCAAAAGTGTTCCATATGCATGTAAATTACCTCTTGTGATACATTTTGCAGAATTTAAGTTGTCTGAAGTTTGTGTAACAAAAACACCAAAAATACCTGCAAGGATCAAACTTCTGGCAGTGCAAATCCTAACTTCAACGATTTCAACGATGCTGGTGTGGAAGAATCATAAATGCACAATATCAAAATGATAAATAAATGCCTTTACAAGGGAAGTAACTCTAAGCCAAAAACAAGTCCTTTTAATATGTTGATTCATTTTCTATATATAAAGGGTGATATGAATAAGTACTCCAAATAAATAAAAGAAGTAGAAAGAAATTTCAAAAATTTGAAATTGATTTCTTCTTCAAATTTATAACTGATGCAGTGGTACCTTTTACCTTTAGGACCATTCCAGAAATCATAGACACATAGGATAGATGGTATTAAGGAACTTTCTTTGTTAAATTGGTAACACTCTGATTAAAATGTATATCATTGTACAGCTCATTGTTAATACAACAGGACCAAAAACATACTTGTTTGCTATTAACTTCGACGAGAGCTAGATTGAAGCTCTGAAAGTAGCACATCTGCATGTACATTGTATGATTATAAAAATAATGTTTTGGAATATTGTTCTCTTTTAAACAGGCATTATGTGAGCAAAAGGAACTTAAGATCAGGAAGGAGTTAAGGAAAGCAGCCAAGGTATAAACTTTGTGATGTTTGTATAGCTCTCTCGGGAATAAAACTTCTGTACTAATTTCCATCTTCAAAATCCAAAGGTTCAGTTTTTGATACACATACTTTCTCTGCACCCTTTTAATATGTCAGGACAAATCAAAGGCAGCTATTTGATTGGTATCATGTACAAAATAACCTGATCAATCCCATTAGCGCTTGGCAGATACCTGTCCCTTTTATAGTTACAGAGTAGGGACACCCATGCACCTTCAAAGCCAGTCAGTTTTACTGTTATGCTGATGTGGGATTCTTTTGTTGTACATACAAAATTATCAAACTAGTCTATATGTATCATCCACAGTGGTGTGTATAGGGCTTTCAATTTTTATCATGAGATATTGTTAGGGTGTATAAAAGATGTGTATCTAGAGCAGAACCCTTGGATTTCGAAAATGACTAATTCCTTACAATTATAATTACAAACTGGGGTATTTGATGTTTCTTCAGCCATAACATAAACAAAAACCTATTGTACCAAATTTAAAACATACAGATAAGTCTGTATGATTCTTTTACCATTAAGCTAAAATACCATCACATCACATCATAAATGACTGTGATGGCAATTGCATTCTATAAGTCAGTTCAATAAAAAAAATCATCTGGGAGATTACGTAAAGATAGGGACATTCATAAAAGTCGAATAGTACGTGTGAAGCAATTTAAGAGATAATATACATGTACCAGCTAGACAAAGGAAAGTTTGATATGTTTTTTAAGAAATTTAAATCTTACACAACATATAGATAAGGTTAAGGATTAGCATGTATCATCTTACTTTTCTTATTGCAGAGAGCTTCAGCATCTGAAATCAGTATGTTAGAGGGTCGACTGGGCCAGGCTGAGCGAGCTAGAGAAGTCGCTGAAGTTGAAGGTATGACAGTACTCTGTAACTTTGTTGGTCTACGGTACAATGTAATCTGGTTAAACAAGTATACGGTGTAACTTTATTTACCCAGAGAACGCTGTAACCTTGTTTATTTTGATTATAGTGTAATTCTGTTTATAAAAATAACAATGTAGCCTTATTTATAAAAACAAAATCAGTAAACAAAAACAATAAACTAACCTTGTTTATCTACTGTACAGTGTAACTTTTCATTTCTGAAGAACAGTGTTAAGGTCACAAGTGGTTCATACAGATGACTCAGCTGGAAAACTCAAAATATGAACAGAGGCAAGGGGGGCACCAGATGAGTCAACTGGATGACCCAATATTGAGCTAAACAGGAGAGTGTGCTAGATCTACACCCTACCAGTAACTTATTCGATACATTGTATGCACTCTCTATCGATAGGCAAAATGTCCAGTGTTGGGTGACAGATGAAATTTACAATTTCGTCACATCATTGTTCAGGTAAACAAAACAAATCGCTCACTCAGTCATAGCTTAACAAAGGAACAAGTCAGTTTGAAACATTGTGACACATTTAATACATACATTGTTTATTAAGTTAAACTTTGAAAGTACAGTTTGACGTTATTTATCCAGTGTTGCATGATTAAAAGTACATTATTTTGATAGCCATAATGTAATTTACAGTCACACGTTAAAAAAAGTAGTTGTTTGCAATTAATATATAGTATTGCCACTGCTAATCTGAAAGATGATATTTTTGTTTTAACAGTCAGCGAGAGGGTCCGTGAGAACGAGGCTGTAAAGTTGATCCGTATGAAGGAGGGATTATTAAGAGTGTCCGAGGCCTATGTAGAGCTGGGCAGTAAATGTGCCATGATATTTGAAGCACAGAGGGTAAGTAAAGTACTACCACATACATACAGCCTCTTGATTGATTAATAGAATCTTCCCCTACCTTGAGAGTGTGACAGAGACATCTCCAACCCGAGGAGTGATGTTTTTGGTTATCTAACCCAAGGCTCTTCCGAGAGTTTGACAACCAAAAAATAACTCTGATGGTTGGAGATTTCTGTTACACCCTCAAGTTAGGGGATGATTATTTTTCTCCAATCCTATCATTTCAGTCACAAC
>NW_018479325.1:0-5547 GCF_002113885.1 Mizuhopecten yessoensis | reverse complement strand
CCCACCCCCGCGGATTTCAGTTCACTACTCAGTATACAATATATGCATATTATTCTGTGATATACAAGGCAACATTGTTTCTATCGCTCCATCAGAGTGTCTGCATTTCAGCACATTCTTGAAAACGATTAAGCCACCTTAATGTATATTCACACCAACAAATAACTACTATTAAATACTCCGTTTATTTCCTTGCAGTCTGCTGATGGAGCCACACCTCTAAATCTATTTGTCCGCCGGGACCGTCAGCTCTTTTAGGACTGTTACTCAGTGTTACAATAAACGATTACAAGATTAAATCATACTCTATCGGAACTCGTATTACTGCAGCCTTTACATGTTACAAAATTAAGCCCGTTAAACAAAATATGATTGCAAATAGCTTCAGTGCATTATTTCCATAATGTTTCTGGGACTTGTGGAATTAGACTTGGACATGCTCTTTGTTTTGTCAAGCTCACTTCTCTTTTTCCAGGTTTCGTCTTATTTGTCGCATATGTGTTTTCTCATTGCATTTATCATTATAAGATGAGTCGTGTATAATGTTGCCGGGTGTTGAGTGATTTTTGTGCCTCTTTTTTGCGTACTTTGTACTATCGTATTTTATTATTTTTTCCCGTGTTTATCTGCTTGTAAATTTTTGTTTACTTTCGCTTTGGAGGGTATGTCTCGGACGGGACAGCGACGAGGTAGAGCTCATGGGTGTTCCCATTTCTTCGTGGACCCTCATGATGCTTGTCCCCAGTGTCGTCTTTGCAGTAAAGTTTCGCCTTGTGAACTTTGTTCACAGACTAAATCTCTTGACAAGGACTTCATTGTTACAAAGCTACCCTCAACTTACCGTAAGAGAGATTCGTCTGTTTCTTCCGGTAAGCGAGGGAAGCAGAGAGGTAGGGGTCGTGCCACCAGGTCTCTGGGGTATGGTGGTACTGTCTCTGTTCCTGTCTCGGGGGGTCTCGCTTCGGCGAGTCCCTCTCGTGAGCAAGGGGTGGCCCTTCCTGTCCAGGAACTCCCTGGAGTAGGGGAGGGGCAGCCCGACCCTGGCTTGGCACAGCCCAGGGTCTAATTGGCCGGGAACGCCCGTAATCTTTTGCGCTTGCCTTCGGATAGGGACTACCGGCCGCCAGGTGGTCCTGTCGTTGGGGACAGTCTAAGTACCGGGCCTGTTCTTTCGGGTTCAGGTCCTGGTGTGACTACGGCTTTCTTTCGGGATTGTCTGTGTCTACCGGGATTAGTGACGCGCAGCTCACTAATCCCGGCACCAATGCTGGTCAGGCTTACCCTCCCGGTCAGTTACCCGGACCCGGTCCTATTAGGTCCGGTCCTGATTTTCATTCTTCCGGGATCCTGGGGGGTTTCCCCCCAGGTGTTGGGTTTGCTTGACAGGGGGCCGGTTTCCGGCCTCCGTTTCCCCCTGGCTTAGGGTATACGGGTGCCTGCGGGCAACCATACTTGGGCCGCCCTTACCAGCCTGCGAATGGTTTTGTGTTGCGGCAGCATCCCGGCAGTTACGGGATCAGCCCGTACATGTCCGGGTTTACACATGGAGGGAGTGGCGGTCCACCTTGGCCAGCCCCAGTCTCAGGCAGGCCAGTTTGGCCAGTTCTGGGGTCACTCCCAGCCCGCGGGACCTTTCCCTTATCCTCCGGGATATAGGTTTAACCCCATGGCTTTTCCGTCGTAGAATCCTTGGGGTTTGGTCTCTCCCTCGCGGAGACGTGTTAGCAGTTCTGTTGACCCCCCCCAACTTNCAACTTTCTGCTACTTCGGGGGCCTTATCGGCCGGTCCTAAGAAGGTGTGTCGGACCTTTAGGACTTCTGCCTCTCGGGCAGGCTCGTTGGTCTCTGGGTCCAAGGGTAGGGTTTTGGCTACTAAGCCTAAACCTACAGCCACGGTCGTTAGGCGAACTGCACCTAAACGCCGATACGGGAAGCCTTCCCTCGAGATGGCCCCTCTGGCTGGCCGATTTCCTCCGCCCGAGGCTTTTGGTCTGGTTGGTGTGGAGGCTATGGACGTTGAGGGCGCGGGTATAGCAGAGGACGATGACGGTCCTCAGGAGGGCTTGCCCTCTGAGGAGGACGTCCAGGATGAGGGTGACCCTGAGGCTGCTGGGGTGCAGGCCCAGCATGTGTTGTCCGGTATGCGGGGCCTTAGGGCCGACGTTTCCCGGATTCTTGGGGAGGAGGTTTGCCCACCACCTTCGGCGTCATCTGTCCACCACCCTTTTAGGTTCTTTGGTAGCTCCTCGGGTGTCCGCTCGGTCGGACCGCTCTCTGCCAGAAGGCACTATTGTGTCTTCAGCTCTGGCCACCGCCCAGTCTCGGGTTTTAGAGAAGAATTCTTCTTTAACCCGTAGTCCTGGGTATGCTGGGTTGCAGCTCAGTGTTGGCGATTTGTCGGAGGTGCATGCCACTGATTATGCCATACATGATGGCCTGCTGGCCCCTCAACCAGCTGGAACCGAGGGAACTTGCAGCCTTGCCCGGTAAATCGGTGGACCAGGTGGTGTTCGATCCCAAAGAACACCACAAGATGGAGAAACTGCTGCGTCCCTCCATCCAGATTCGCTCTTATATAGACTACCTGACGGTTTGTCTATATAGGGTATCCGACTTGCCTGAGGGTCGGATTACCGAGACAGAGCAGGCCGACATCCAGGACAGAATGACCTCTGCCCTGAACGGGGCATTGAGAGCGATGGCAGCTTTACAGGTGTCATCGCTCGTCAATGTCTTGTTGGCTAGGCGGGTTTCAGTTTTGAAAAACCGCCCGGTCGATGAGCCTTACCGCTCCAGATTGTTGACTGCCCCCTTCTCAGGGTCCACTCTTTTTGGAGGGGCCCTTCCTACTGTTCAGAAGGATTTGAAGGAGGACTCGGTCGCCTCTGCACTTCTGGTGAAGAGGATTCAGGCTGAGAAGGCCAGTACTTCGCAGGCGTCAGCGCCTCCTAAGAGGAAGGCTAAACCTTCGGCTTCGCAGTCATCTGCGCAGCCCAAGTAAAAGCCTCCCTTCAAAGGCAACAAATGGAAGGGTAAGAAGGGTAAGAAGAGGAAGAACCCGCCTGGGGCTAAGAAGAAGGGTTCCTGACTCTCTTCTTCCCTCCTTGGTCGTGTAAGACGACGAGTTTGGCAGGGAGGTTCCTTTGTCGGTATGTACTCCCGGGTTCTACTCCAGAATGTTTCTTGTTCGAAAGAAGTCCGGGGCGTGGCGTCCCATCATAGATCTAAGTGCCTTCAACAAGCACGTAGATTTTCCTCACTTCAAGATGGATACACCTCTGGGTATTATTGCCTCCGTGAGAGAGGGAATGTGGGCGACCTCAGTAGATCTGAAGGACGCCTACTTCCACATCCCCATGAAGTACCTCCGTTTTACTTGCAACGGAAAGGTTTTCCAGTTCCGGGCCATGACGTTCGGGCTCACGGCTGCGCCTTTGGTTTTCGCCAAGCTGCTGCAGGTGGTCGTGGGATTCCTGCACTCTCGAGGAATAGATGTTCACATCTATTTCGACGACTCCCTCATGCTCCACCTAGTGAGAGAGTCTCTGGTGCAGGTCACCCGGTTCGTTCTGAAACTCTTACTCAAGGTCGGCTTCATTCCTTCCAGAGAAAAGTCGGAGGTTTCCCCATCTCAGGATTTTGTTTTTCTGGGGAACCGTTTCAATACGGTTTAGGGCATCGCCCTTCCACCGATGGATAAGTTCGAGAAGGCCAGGGCTTTTGCTCTGACCTTCATTTGTCCCTAGGGAGACTTCACATCAGGCCTCTCCAGATGTTTCTCCTTGCCAACTGGGTCCCTTCTTCAAGGGATTGGGAAGCCTGGTTTCCTCTGAACCAGTCGGTCAAGGAGTTCGCACGCTGTTGGACTCATCAGGACAATGTTCTCCGAGGGGTTCCTTTGTCCAAGCCGGTTCCCACTATGACCCTGTACACGGATGCGTCCATGACAGAGTGTGGAGCTTATCTCGACGGGCGTTGCCGGTCGGGGGAGTGGTCTGGGGAACAGATCTCGGAGCATAGGACTGTGCTCGAGATGAGGGCTGTTCTGTTGGCTCTGCAGTCTTGTCGGGAGATCCTGCATTACAAGGTGGTTTGTGTGGCTACGGACAACACTACAGTTGTCGCGTATCTGGAGAGACAGTGGGGACCCAGGTCTCACACCCTGTGTGCCCTCGCTATCCGCATTCGTCTTCTTTGTCAGGAAATGCAGATAGCGCCCCTGTGGCCGAGGCAGCCTTGGTTTCCGGAGCTTTTGTCGCTTCTGGTGGAAGAGCCCCTGGCTCTTCCTCTCAGAGCGAACCTCCTTCGCCAGCCTCGGTCCAGGACGATTCACTCTCGTCCGGAGATCCTCCACCATCACGCGTGGAAGCTAATTCGGGAGGCCTCGCTCAGGCAGGCTTTTCTAGGGACGTGTCAGATCGCATCGCTCGATCAATTAGTTCTTCCTCATCTGCCGTCTACCAGTCACGATGGAAGATTTACTGTGATTGGTGTGTCGGCAGGAAGGTTGATCCGATCAAGGCTACTGTCCAGGTGATTGCGGACTTCCTTCTTTGGCTGTTTGAAGACCGCAATCTTGCCCCTGGCACTATCGCTGGTTATCGCACGGTCATTGCTAGTGTTGTCTCTATTCATGGTAGGCCGGAGGTAGGCTCGTTCTCCTCTCTTTCTGCCTTGATTAGGGGGTTTGGGTTGGACAGGCCTAGGGTCCGGCAGTTGGCTCCGCAGCGGAATTTGCCACTGATGCTCGAATCGCGGATGCGGGCACCTTATGATCCTTTAGCGTCTGCCTCCTTGAAGTTTGTTACCTACAAGGTGGTATTCCTTATTGCCCTGGCCTCAGGTCGAAGGAGGAGTGAGATTCATGCATTGTCTTCTCACCCCTCTTGCCTCCGGTGTACCAGGAATTACTCTGCCGTTACCCTTTATGGCTAAGAATCAGGTTCCTGGCTTCTCGCCCGATCCAATTAAGATTCCGTCTTTGCCTTCGATGGGTCTGAGGAACGGGATAGGTTGCTCTGTCCCTGTCGGGCGCTTATGTTTTACCTCGATAAAACCAGGGGTGGGGGTCCTCGATCTCGTCTGTTTTTGCCCATTAAGCAGGGTCAGCAGGATATCTCCTCTCAGTCAGTGTCAATATGGATCTGTCAGGTCATCAAGTACGGTTATGACCACTCGGATGATCATGTTCGGGCGTTGTATAAGGTGAGAGCTCATGAGATCAGGGCCCTTGCTGCGTCATGGGCCCTCCTCAATGGGTCCCCCTTTCAGGAGGACATGTCCGCGGCTTTCTGGCGCAGACAGACTACCTTCACGGATTTTTATCTCCGTTCCTTGGCTTCTTATTCTTATGGATTGTATTCCCTTGGACCGGTGGTGGTTGCACAGTCTGTGGCTGTTCCTCCACAGTAATTCAGTGATTTTAAATAGTATGCTATCAGGCACCACGGTGGTACACGTGCTCGTTTCACGGGGATATTTTCCATTTTTTAATTTACTTTTGGGGCTTTATTAGGGGGGTTTCTTGAACCTTTTCCCTACCTTGAG
>NW_018479324.1:0-5527 GCF_002113885.1 Mizuhopecten yessoensis | reverse complement strand
AGAAATATGTCACCATATAACACATCATTAAGTTGTAAGTCGGCAACTTGATGGCAGAAATATGTCACCATAAAACACATGATGAAGATGTAAGTCGGCACCTCGATGTCAGAATTATGCCACTATATACAACATCATTAAGTCGTAGGTCGGAAACTTGATGGCAGAGTATGCCACCATAGACCACATCATTATTTCCTTGAATAGAGACCAAGCTACTCTTTGTTGTTTGGAAGTCAANCCTCGATGTCAGAAATATGCCACTATATACAACATCATTAAGTCGTAGGTCGGAAACTTGATGGCAGAGTATGCCACCATAGACCACATCATTCTTTCCTTGAATAGAGACCAAGCTACTCTTTGTTGTTTGGAAGTCATACATGTACCAAGTATCTTTTATAATCCTCCGCACTCGTACATTACTTTGAAAATGATATGTTAGTCTATTCAATATCATTGCTGCTACCGAAAAGACACATGCGATTAAACATTTCATATTTAGGATTTACTTTCCAACACTGGACGTTGTACTTTTTAACTGAACCATGAGTTGTCGTCATATGAAAAAAAAGTTTAATGGTTATTTTTGTTTTCAATATTTCTTCGAAAAATCTCATTTGCCTTTTCGTTTGATGTTTCTGTTTTAGGAACCCAAACATGGGACTTCCAGTTCCAGACTGGCCTGAATTTGACGAAAACACAAGACGATTTATTAACCTAGACACGGACATCACTACCGGATCTGATTTATTGGGAGACCGGATACGATTCTGGACTGATGAAATACCCCGTATAATGTCAGAAACTGAAATGGTGATTGACACTGCTATGGGACCAATCAAAGGAATTGTACAAATTGTGAAAGGCGCGACCATCAACCAATTCCGTAAGGTTCCGTTTGCTAAGCCGCCAACAGGTCCCTTAAGGTTTTCGAAACCTGTTTCTATTTCAAACTGGACTGACACTCTTGATGCTACACGTTTCGGACCCTCTTGTATCCAAACAGTGTTACCGGGCTTTGACTTTACCAATCCAGATACATCAGAAGATTGTCTCTTTTTGAACATTTATGTACCGAATGAAATGTCAATGACAGCAAACAAGTCGGTGATGGTTTGGATTCATGGTGGGGGTTACACAAGTGGTTCAGGGATGTCGTACGATGGGACGTCACTAGCAATTCACGGTGACGTCATTGTGGTGACGCTTAACTACAGACTAGGTGTATTTGGATTTCTTAGTACAGGAGATTCCAGCGCACGGGGCAACTACGGACTCTGGGATCAGATCGAAGCTCTGAAATGGATTAAATCCAACATAAAATATTTCGGTGGAAATCCAGACTCAATAACGTTGTTTGGTGAATCAGCTGGAGCATTCAGCATTTCACACTTGGCTATGATTCCAGAAAACAAGGGTCTCTTTCATCGAGTTGTTATGCAAAGTGGCTCGTTGAGTTCCTTAGGATCTATCACGAAAGATCCTCTCACGAAATCACGAGCATTGGGAAGCCATTTAACATGTAACAACACTGATAATACCACGTTACTGATTTCTTGTTTACGTGAAATCGACTTATCAGTTTTGCAAAGTGGAGCGGCAGTAATATATTCGTCTATTACTTCGCTAGGAAATGTATTTGAAATGGAAATCACACCTGTTATAGACGGGGAATTGATTGTAAGTCATCCGGTCTCTCTACTTCAAAATCAATCATCGGAACAGTTTGCATTCTATCAATCACTTGACGTCATTTCCGGTTGCAATTCAGCCGAAGCATCTCTATATCTAATGCTTTTTCAGCTGTTTCCAAGTCTTTCTTCCCCTGCCGTCAATATTTCGGATGGAGTTCCCAGCTGGGTTCTAAAATTGTTCGCCCAAGTCGTGACCGAGGTATACTACAACAACGATACGAGAATTCTACAACCTATATATGACAAATACATTTCTACGAACAAAGAAGAACAAGGGCGACGTTTGGTGAATCTTTTTGGTGATATCATATTTTATATCCCCATGTTGGAATCCCTGCTGGCGCATGACAGAGAGGGAAATTCAAAGGCCAACACTTTCCAATATTTCTTTTCAAATCAACCAGTAGTCGATCCTGTGATTGGCGTTACCCCTAAATGGTTCCAAGGCGCAGGTCATTTTGCCGAAGTCGGATTTCTTTTTGATAACTGGGGTTATCTTCAAGGTGACGACAAACACCTTTCAAAGGAAATGATGTCATACTGGACTAACTTTGCACAATACGGGTGAGTTTCAAATTTTTTTTTTACTTCTTTCCTTGAATAGAGACCAAGCTACTTTGTTGTTTGGAAGTCATACATGTATCAAGTGTTTTTTTTTTATAATCCTCCGCACTCGTACATTACTTTGAAAATGATATGTTAGACGATTCAATATCATTACTACTACCGAAAAGACACATGCGATTGAACATTTAATATCTAGGATTTACTTTCCAACACTGGACGTTGTACTTTTTAACTGAACCATGAGTTGTCTTTATATGAAAAAAAAATAAAATATGGTTATATTTGTTATCAATTTTCCTTCGAAAAATCTCATTTGCCTTTTCGTTCGATGTTTCTGTTTTAGAAACCCAAACATTGGACTTTCAGTTCCACACTGGCCTGAATTTGACGAAAACACAAGACGATTTATTAACCTAGACACGGACATCACTACCGGATCTGATTTATTGGGAGACCGGCTACGATTCTGGACTGATGAAATACCCCGTATAATGTCAGAAACTGAAATGGTGATTGACACTGCTATGGGACCAATCAAAGGAATTGTACAAATTGTGAAAGGCGCGACCATCAACCAATTCCGTAAGGTTCCGTTTGCTATACCGCCAACAGGTCCTTTACGGTTTTCGAAACCTGTTTCTATTTCAAACTGGACTGACACGCTTGATGCTACACGTTTCGGACCCTCCTGTATCCAGCCAATGATCCAAGGCTCTCACAATCATCTTCCCAATCCAGATATATCAGAAGATTGTCTCTTTTTAAACATTTATGTACCGAATGAGATTTCGACGACAGCAAATAAATCGGTGATGGTTTGGATTCATGGTGGGGGTTTCAGATTTGGTACAGGGATGTCGTACGACGGATCATTCCTATCACTCCAAGGTGACGTCATCGTGGTGACACTGAACTACAGACTAGGTGTGTTTGGATTCTTCAGTACAGGAGATTCAAGCGCGAGAGGCAACTACGGACTCTGGGATCAGATCGAAGCTCTGAAATGGATTAAAACCAATATCAAGTACTTTGGTGGAAATCCAGATTCAATCACATTGTTTGGTGAATCAGCTGGTGCTCTCAGTATTTCCCATTTAGCCATATTCCCAGAAAACGAAGGACTTTTTCATCGAGTTATTATGCAGAGTGGTTCATTGAGTTCGAATAGACCTATACCAAATGATTCTGTGAAACTCGCACGAGCTTTGGGAGGCCTGTTGCAATGTAGTGATATTCAAAGTACCGAATCGCTTGTCTCCTGTTTGCGTGGAAAAGAGGCGTCCGTTTTGAATAGCGTCTCAATTTCACAGTCTTTTCCGTTAATGGGGAAATATTTTGGATATGCAATGTCATATGCCCCGGTCATCGACGGAGAAATGATAACAAGCAATCCTTTCTCTCTTCTTCAAAATCGATCTTCCGAACAGTTCAAATTTTACCAGTCGCTTGACGTCATTTGTGGTTGCACCTCAGCCGAAGGATCTTTATTTCTGGTCTTCTTTCCGTTGTTTCCGAGTCTGTCCTTGCCGCCTGTTAATGTATCCGAAGGAGTTCCAAGCTGGGTTCTCAAACTGTTGGCTGAGGCGGCGAGCGAAGTTTATTTCAACAATGACACTAGAATTCTACCACATATCTATAACAAATACATCTCGACAGATATAGAAGAACAAGGGCGACTTCTTGTGAATTTTTTTAGTGACACGAGATTTAATGTGCCCATGTTGGAATCACTGTTAGTTCATGACAGAGGCGGAAATTTCAAAGCAAATACATTTCAATATTTCTTCTCAAAGTACTCCCCAGGTGTTCTGCCAAAATGGTTTGTTGGAGCAAGGCATACCGCTGAACTTCCATACCTTTTTAATTCTGGGTATGAATTGTACGGTCCTGACAACGTTCTTTCAACACAAATGGCGTCATACTGGACAAATTTTGCAAAACATGGGTAAGTGAAAGATTTGATAATTTATGTTAGATAACATTTATAGTGTAAGATTTAAACAGTTTTGAGACTACACAACGAACAACGAATCTAGAAGACTCGTACGCACGTGCAATGGAGATAACTGTAGTTGTAGGCTTTCATATTATATTTTGCGCAGTTTTACAATGTCGTGTAACAAAATATTACAGACACTAAAAAGTGTAACGAATGCGGTCTAACTCCTTTGTAACAGATCTGGTAAATGATCTGGTAAATGACACTTGGATGAAAGACTGGGAATTTTGCCTGGCCAGTGCCGGACACAGAGAGTTAATACATATGTAGGTGATAGTATAAATAGGACCATTTTAAATCACAAACTCGACCTTTAGTGTTTGTTAATTTCGTACATTGGTGAATAGCTTTTTCTGTGCGATATAACCGGTATTTGTACACCTCTGAAGTGGAGTGCCCCGGGCGACGAGCAAACGACCAGGTCGATGAATCGGGCGGCTGTGTTTACCTGGGTATCGGATCGGTGCCCGACTCGTGTCAAATACTAATACGCCTACTTTGTAGTTACAAATGTGTGTTTTTTTTTAAAATTAAGTAAGGTTTTTTAAGAAAAAAACAACCAAAAAACATATCTTAATTGAAAAAAAATAAGCATACACAACGATGTATACCAATCAAAATGATGGTACATGTAATACACTTTTAATTAAGTTTATATTGGTTTAAAAGCGAAAGCGTTATTTTATTTTTCACTCTGTTTTAAACTTGCAACAACAACACTTCCTATCATATATCGTTAATCCTTAAGTCGCCAAGTTTTTTTTTTATCGTTTGCGTCTTTTGCGCAAATATTGATTTTTACATTATCGTTTTAGTTGTTAAATTGATCTAACGTTGTGCACATACAGTACAGCCTATATATATTCCAAGTGAAACGCTAATCATCGCAATTTAGGGTGACGCGTGCCCCTCATGCTCGTATCACCGTGTTTCACGATGATAGATCAATTATGCCGATCGGTCATCAGGACTCAATCACGATGGTTTGCGATGACAAGTCGAATCGCGATGAACCCCCGCGATCGGGACGTGGAGAATCACGAGATGTCAGCAGGTCTCATCGGCGGTTACTCATGCGATATGAGCCGTGTATTAGGGATGTCCATATTTACCTGTAAAATTGTCGATAAATTCAGCCGCCAACATTCAGCCATACTTACCGACGTTAATCTATGTAAATCAAGCATACTCGAAACCAAAAATAAAATACACAATTTTATGTCTACGTCTTATGTTGTTATATGATTTTTAACTTTGAAAGATA
>NW_018479323.1:3062-5515 GCF_002113885.1 Mizuhopecten yessoensis | reverse complement strand
CTGTCCTCCACAAATTCATTTAATTTATTATAAGCCTATGTACATGTAGTTTTAATCACAATTTAAAATTTATGCACCCCAAATTCATTTTCATTATTTTAGTATTTTTGTAAATATATATATAGGCCACGCTGCGCAAAACAGTAAATAATCCTCAGGTCATTGAAGGACTACTGATAACCCATAGAAGAAACTGACATTCCTTTCACCTTCCGCTACTGTGCAGTGTGTAGGGTTATATTAGACAAATTGGTCAGGGAGTGTTAACTGAAAAGGAACATGCAAGGAGTATTAATATAGGGTAGATTTACATTTAAAGAAATTCATATATTTATATATTCACTAATAAATTTAGTCATTAACAATTTTGAACTGAAACTGTAACTGTTAACCAGCTATACAGTGTGTCTTCACTGTATAACCAAGTAGTCCACTCCAGGCAAGCCCTAGTCTCAATTTAAATCCATTTAACTCAATATAAATTGATATTACCAAGTATAACCTGGAATAGTCCACTCAGTAACAGGTTAAATTTAGGTTTGAAATAGTATACAGTTTATGTTTACACTTCTATTCAAATTTATGAAATGTTAAGCCGAATTTAGACTAGTGTATAGTTATTTAATAGATCTGTCTTTTTTTTATTTATCAATAACGAACAGTAACAGAACTGTAAACAAACAATATTTATACAATACAGTAAATAATCACAATATAAAACGTCTAAATTTTTATCCTGCGATAAATATATCAATCGATGTTATATATAAACCAAAATCATATAGTATATATAATCAAAGAATTTCATTTATCACTGAAACATGAAAATGTCAACAATCACGAAAAAGTCGCCGCGATAACGTAGCTTAGTACTATGTTCACATTGACAACACTGTTATTGTTACGACCCACGGACGAGATGAACTTCGATGATACAAACGAAGGACAGGGGCTAACACTGGTGATGAATCAAACAACGACGACGGCGAAACAGGACTTTCAAAATTGCGACGAAGTCGAACAGCACATAAAAACACAACAATCAGCACATGAGTTAACTCCCCTTCAGACGTCCGGCCAAGTCACATGACTCCCACGTGGTAACATGTAGGCTATTTTGGCACACGCCTCCTGAATGACTCCAATATATAGTACGTACTCTAAAACAATCTGTCAATGTTGTTGGTTTTATCACGGACTTAGATCTATTCTAATTCCGTGGTTTTATTTATGACACTTAAAACACACAACAAGGAGACACAAGGAGTTTGTTTGTTTGATTTTGTTTAACGTCCTATTAACAGCTAAGGTCATTTAAGGACGGACTCCCCTGTGTGCAAGATGCATGCGTGTAGTGTATGTGTGTGTATTTTGGGAGGCTGCGATATGTTCGTGTTTGTCTCCTTGTGATATCGCGGAACTGATGCCGACTTTATAGTGCTACCTCACTGAGACATACTGCCGAAGACACACGAGGCGGGGACGGCGACCTGAAATTAAATTATACGAACGACTATATATCCAAATTACATGTAAATGATAATTTGTTTATTATAATTCTTTTTTTTTATGCAGAATTTACTGTCAAATTAGTACTTCTGTAAAAAGGGAAACTTGATCAGGTTGGCCACATTAATAGGGAAAAGAGTAAAACGAAGACATGTTATCACGATATCAAACAAGGAACCTTAAATAACGAATGAAATTATGTAAAAATAAATGATTGATCAATTGATATTGACCGCGTGTTGGGTTCGGTACTTGATGTTCGTTCCTCTCTATTAATAATGGGATTAGTTTAATCAAATTAACAACATGTTGTCAATCGGGTTACAGGGGCATCACGGTGAAGTAACTTTTTTTTTTGTCTTTTTTTTCAAATACTACATAAACATATCAAGTGGGACTCCTTATGAAAAATAACGATCGGATTTGGCTGAAATAGATTCATAAAAATGATTAAATCTAAGAAAATCATCGGCACTGTTGAACGTTTTGTTCAGGGATTTCCCTCTACCAGCGCATGCGCATAGCACACCATTTCTTTGTAAACAAAATGACTGGCCGTGTGAAGTAAGCGAAAGAAAAGTGTTGTACCATGTCAGCTACGAAACGAAAAGTTGCCAAATGGTCAAAAGATAGCGCAAGGAGTACGTTACGGAATCATTATTGCAGGTGGGCAGTATTAAAAGGAGAAAATAACTGCCGTAGCAGTTAGTACGGTGCATGTAATGATGTATTCTTCCGGATAGCCGGTTAAGCTGAAATGGAATCGACAGAAATGCTAGCGCTGTTTATGTTATGAATAAATATCTAAAACTATTAAGCTCGCTAGTATCTTTGTCTGAGTTTGAACACATATGAACTTAGTTCAATATGTTAATGGGCATGTATTGGAGAGAGTTTACTTTGTGTTTCTATAATTATACAGTGGTTTATGCGAAAGGAAGGGA
>NW_018479323.1:0-2903 GCF_002113885.1 Mizuhopecten yessoensis | reverse complement strand
CGGTACTAAATTCAATATATATTTAAATATATCTACTTTATGTTTATGCCTATTATCATTGTTGACATTTAATTGTAAATGTATGACGGGAGAAGGCTGTGATAAATTGTAAAAACTTGTGCCCCATCCCTTGTTTAACTTTATTGGCAACAAATTTATGTTTAAAGCTAAATAAATTTAAATTCTGAACATTGGCAAGTGTGCAATTAACTTCTGATGATGAATAATTACTGTTCAATAAGTTTGAATACGGACTTAGAAATCATATAACTTGGTTTCATAGTGCGGTAAGAAGTTGCAGTTGCCTGACGGCCCCTCTCTGGGGCCTCTTTGGAAACCGTTTCATCTCACCCGCACTATTTGTGTTTAGTGCCTGGTGACGTTATCGGCGCTATTTTTAGCAGGGCTTTCCCGAACAATTCAAGTGGTCAAACTGGACATTTGGATCGGACTATGAATATGGGGATAGCGAGGTAACATAAGTGGAAGTGCATACAATACATACATTCATTAAAAAAACGCCTTTTCACGTGATGTCCCTTTAAAATATGGCGCGTGCGAGGACTATGCATTCTATTTCGGAATGTAGGAATAAATTAAGCCTATAGAAATACTTATATTTATTGAAATTTCAAAACCCATTAAAAATGCTAAAATGGTGACACAATTGTTCATTTCAAGTGTAAGATATTGTAAAATTCAAGTTAGTGATTCTTTTTTGCAAAAACCGGAAACGCTAATTGGTGACGTCAGAGTGTTCTATAAATATCTCACGTGAGCCCCGGGTGTTAATTTAGTTGGAAAGACCAGCTACAACCATACATGCATATATATCTTTCTCTGAACTTACAATGAATGCATAAAATGACGGTTTGGTGATCCATATTGGAAACTGTCATCCTGAAACCTTGATCTCTTGGAATCGGCATAAGTCATCTCGTCCATACCAGTTAGACGACATATTGTCTGAAAACTAGTGATACTATTCGACTTCGAGATACATTTAACATGTTTTAAAAACGTTTTACGAGTGTTCCATAATTACTATATGATAGAACTTTCAGTTAATTCAGGACTCTGATCTAACAAATCTGATTTAATGTCATAATTATAAGTCAATTCGTCCCAAATATTACTATTTTAAACACGATAAAGTGTTTTATTTGTTGATTTTGCTTTCATTTATGTATATCGCTTAAAAGTATTGAAATTGTATTCATTGCTTTGGATAAATTGTAAAACCGGATCAATATAGTATCTGTTTCATCATATGCATAATGTCAATATGGATATATGTGTATGGAATATAACAAATAGCTAGCGTGACCATTGACCCCAAAAACTTAACCTTTCCCATTTTTTTTCTGTGTTTTCGCATTTGTATGTTTGTTTAACTACACACTATGAATTATGATAGCGAATAAAAAGTTTCTTTTGCAATTATAGTTTGAGCAGGCCGGGATGTGTAGTGGACTACTACACACATGGTTAGACTATTATACGTCTCTGCTTGACCACCGTGACATGTTTTATGGAGAAAATGCGTCTGTAAAAGCGATCAACATTTTCTCAAACTTGTTTTATATTATACCTGTTTCACAAACAGACAAATTTATACTCGACGGAACTGACGTCAGTAGACTGGTTACTTGCTTTAGTATCATTTCTCTCCGCCAGGCTGCGCTCTTCGTTTCACCTGAGCAGACGTCACATTGAAGATGGAAGCCATCTAGGCAGGGAGAGGCCGCGGGGCGTTGCTTTGTTAATTTAATCACCAGGTAATCATTAGAAGTCACAATGTGGTTATAAATTTTGCAGTTGAGAAGCTTTATTTAATTTTGAAAAGATAATTAGTCCATATTTGTCTGTCATTTTATATTTTCTCCAGGCGCGGTCATGAATGTCATGTTTTATCACTTTCTGCTTGCAAATTGGGTGTTATCTGTGAAGTTGTCATCCAGATAGTTTGTTACAGCTATATTTGGACCTAAACTAAGGTGTTCAGAGTAATTTTACACAGGGGTTTAGATCGACTTTCGGTAAAAATGCCACCCAATGATGATATATATACACGAGAAGGGTGGAAAGATCTCGGATGTCGAAAAATCGACCCCACCTAAATTTCTGGCATCGAATTTGACAAAACCAAATTTCTAGTTGATGTACGAAAACATGCTTAGTAACGTTAGAAAAAATGGATACTTGTTCTTTTAAAAACCTCCTATGCACTTAAAATGTATTCTCCTTTCCTCCGAAAACACACATTTCCGAGTTTCAAAGTTTTTCGGTTCAAGGTTCAAACTTTTGATTTAGGCCCTAAGGCATTTCATTTAAATAATATTTTATTTTTTATTTTTTGAAGGAAAACCTATTCATCTGTGAATGAGATATAGATCGTGTGCTCATGTTTTCAGCTTGATTCATTTAATTAAGTGTCTGAAAGTAACTGAATTTCCCATAGAAAATAGTTTTAATACAGAAAAAGAAAATGTGTGGCCCAAGTCAGTTTTCCATGCATAGAACCATTCTGACAACTGCAACTTCTGACCACACTATGAAACCGAGGGATATGATTTTGAAGTCTGTGTTGAAATTTCTTGAATCAGTAATCATTCATCATCAGAAGTTAATTGCACACATGTATGCCAATATTCAGAATTTAAATGAAGAAATTTGTGTTGGCATCTCAGCATTATTTATAGATACCAGACTTTCACTGTCTTCATACGCTAACACTTAGTAAATCATATTAGCCATCACACACAATAAAGATTTCTGGCAAAACCACTACGTGTACTAGGGATGTCACGGTTCATTGGTTCATGGGTTTTTTCGGTTCGATTATAAATCTTTTTTTAGTCGGGTTTCGGTTTCTTCGGTTCGGTTCAGTTCAGGCAAATTTG
>NW_018479322.1:4292-5509 GCF_002113885.1 Mizuhopecten yessoensis | reverse complement strand
GTAAAATACATCATCATCATCATCTAATACATCATCATCATCATCTAATACATCATCATCATCAGAATCATCATCATCATCTAATACATCATCATCATCATCATCTAATACATCATCATCATCATCATCATCATCATCAGAATCAGAATCTAATACATCATCATACAAAAAACTGTTTTTCGTTTTTGCAACCAGAGATCCTAACATTTGATCTAAACTGGTACGTAACGATCTGACTTTGTCTTCATGACTTGGTTCATTGCCAGGGAAAGCTATCTCTAGCTTTTTCTTGTCAACATTTTCACCGTTAGGATCTAAGTCTCCTTTCTTTACCCTCCCATCATTGAGGAAGAGAAATAGAAGAGAAGCAAAGCATTCCTTTGGTAATTTCTTCAAAGTTTTTTCCATGAAATAAAATGGATTTTTGAAGAAATCAACCCCTTCATTTTGTAAGCTAGGAACATCTCTATACAGTCTGCAGCATTGTGGAAACCCAATATTGGGGGCAAGTTTGACAATTTCAGATTCCTTTCCACCGGATAAGTCTTTAATTTTTGGGACGTACTTTTCTAAAATCTGCAGCTTTTCTTCACTTGTCATGAGGTTTTTACCTCTCAAATCAATGGCATTATCGTCATTAAATAGTTCACATGAGGACATTTGTGTGCTTTTGAAAATTTCATCTCGAACATTGAGGATCAAACAATTTGATCTACTATTTAGTTTGCCACAAAATGCTGACTGTATAGAGTCTTTCCTTCTCTCCAATTCTTTAACAATATCCCCACTAACATCATCAATAAATAGAGCTATCTGTGCTTCTGGCTGAACAATGTCATCCCATTTAGACATGTCGTAAAGCTGTATCGGATCTTTTGACAGTCCAGTATCCTTATTATCGCCATCCATTAGCCACTTCAACAGCTGGTAGCACATCATTGTCTTTCCATCCCCAGAGGCGCCCTTGATGATGACCATGCCGTTCTTTCTGATCACTTCCTTGGCGTCTTCCAAGGCTTGTGTAGAGATGATCTCTGATCTTGAGGTTTGATCTCTGACTGTTGACTTTGTTGTTTCTGCAATCAAACAGATAAACATTTTGGTAATGTAAAGTAAACAAATGATTTATACATGTTTTATAGTACACTGACAAATGGATAAAGAACAAGACACAACAGGTACTATCACCCACAATCTCAACTGTGAACTGTACTCTA
>NW_018479322.1:0-2004 GCF_002113885.1 Mizuhopecten yessoensis | reverse complement strand
TGCAGCTCTCCTTCATCAAGTCAGATCTTCTTATCCATCCCCGTTCAGTAAACTCACCTATCATAGCTGTTAGCTTAGGATCCCTATCTGTAAAATACAAAGGATCCATGTGATGGTTTTTAGATAATTCACAAAATGTTGATTATGACATAGAGCAGAAAACAAATTACTTACTGCTAAGATGTAACTTTTTCGCATCATCTACGTGAAATGTCTATTGATATCTTTCCCAGTGGTCTGAATGCTAAAGTGCTAAGTGAAATGACAGAGTACAGCTACCAAATAAATAGAACAGACAATCATAGTATAGAGGATCCGATTAAAAACCTTGGATCAATACATAATATATAGACATCAGACATGCATTACATAATTCTCTTTCCAGTTAAACATTAGTAAATGTGGACAGTGATATTTAGTAAAGTATAGATTTTCTGTCACTTTTTTTTACAGAATCACTTTAGACAAAAACAGTAAAACACGGTTATAACAAATCCCCGGGGCCATGCTTAATTGAATCAGTATTAAGGTAGTTCATGTTACACGTAAAACAAATATACATGTATATTGTTATTTTTGGAAACATCACTATATGAAATTACGTTTTAAAACAAGAGGCCCAGAGGGCCTGTATCGCTCCAATTATACAAAATTGAGTCCCCTTGACCCAAGAATGCTCCAGACTAAATAAGGATAAAATCCCATAATCCCGATGGTTGAAGAAGGATTTTATAGGTTTTACCTCTATTTCTCCTATTGGGCCCCACCCTTCTGCCCCTTGGGAGACCACACCCACTGCGTATAAAAAATTGAGTCCCTTTTGCCTTAGGATGCTCCAGACTAAATTATGATAATATCCCTTAATCCCTATGGTAGAAGATTAGGATTATAAAGGTTTTACCTATATTTCCCCTATTGGGCCCCGCCCCTCAGGTCCCAGGGGGGCCACACCCACCGTTTATACAAAATTGGTTCTCCTCTACCCAAGGATGCTTCAGGACAAATATGGACCAAATCCTTTCATTCCTACAGAAGAAGAAGGATTTTAAAGAATAATTTGCTATGTTTTCCCTATTTGGCCCGCCCTTCAGGCCCCTGGGGGGCCACATCCATGGTTTATACAAAATTGGTTCCCCTTCTCCCAAGGATGCTTCAGACTAAATATGGAAAAAATCCTTCATTCCTACAGAAGAAGAAGGATTTTAAACAATTTGTTATATTTCCCCTGTTTGGCCCCGCCCCTCAGCCCCAAGGGGGGGCCAGACCTACTGTTTATACAAAATTGGTTCCCTTTCACCCAAGAATGCTACAGACCAAATATGGAACAAACCCTTTCATTCCTACAGAAGAAGAAGGATTTTAAAAAAATTGCTATATTTCCCATATTGGGCCCCGCCCCTCAGCCCCCAGGAGGGCCAGACCCACCATTTATACAAAATTTATTCCCCTTAAGCCCTTTTCCCAAGGATGCTTTTGACCAAATGTGGTCAAAATCTGCTTAGTCGTTCATGACTAGTAGCGGTTTAAAGGAAAAGTTGACGGACGGACGCCGGACGCTGCGGTATGGCATAAGCTCACCATGGTCCTTCGGACCAGGTGAGCTAAAAAGGAACAAAAATCAAATGGTATATTTTAATTCATCTTAACATATATGTATATGAACACAATGCTCACAGCTTCCAGCTCTTTTGAAAAAGCCTGTTAATGCTTTTTGCTGTAACTTGTCACGACGACGGAGAGACTGCACCGGTACTTACCACGATCGCCAATTGAGCCCAGAGAAAAAAGTGTATATCGTTAATGTAAGCACTCGCCCTAGCAACACTGATGGAATCTACCTCCTCTCCCTCCACTTCCCCCCTCCTTGTACACATGTACACAACTTCAATATCGGACATCTCATTCGAGTTAATAACAGTCGATATTGACGAAATCCAACATGGTGACCTCGACCTCAGCAGCTTTGGTCTCAACTCAATATGTAGATTTTCATCGAAAACAAAA
>NW_018479321.1:5315-5506 GCF_002113885.1 Mizuhopecten yessoensis | reverse complement strand
ACATGTATATCTCATTGTTACCAGTGTCTGTGTGTAATGGGACGAAAGGGATATTGACATCTATATCTCATTGTTACCAGTGTCTGTGTACGGTAGGACGAGAGGGATATTGACATCTATATCTCATTGTTACCAGTGTCTGTGTATGGTAGGACGAGAGGGATATTGTCATCTATATCTCATTGTTACCA
>NW_018479321.1:0-1558 GCF_002113885.1 Mizuhopecten yessoensis | reverse complement strand
CTGTGTGTAATGTGATAAGAGGTATATTGACAACTATATATCATTGTTACCAGTGTCTGTGAGTAATGGGATGAGAGAGATATTGACATCTATATCTCAATGTTACCATCGTCTGTGTGTAATGTGATAAGAGCGATATTGCCATCTATATCTCATTGTTACCATCGTCTGGGTGTAATGTGATCAGAGGGATATTGACATGTATATAACATTGTTACCAGTGTCTGTGTATGATCGGACGAGAGGGTTATTGACATATATATCTCAAGGTTACCAGTGTATGTGTGTAATGGAACGACATTAATGTTAACGAATATATCTCATTGTTACCATCGTCTGTGTGTAATGGGACGAGAGGGATATTGACATCTATAATCCCATTGTTACCAGTGCCTGTGTGTAATTGGACAAGAGGGATATAGACATCTATATCTCATTGTTACCAATGTCTGTTTATGATGGAACGAGAGGGATTGTGACATCTATATCTCATCGTTACCAGTGTCTGTGTGTAATGAAACGAGAGGGATATTGACATCTATATCTCCTTGTTACCAGTGTCTGTGTGTAATGGGACGAGAGGGATATTGACATCTATATCTCATTGTTACCAACCAGTGTCTGTGTTTGATGGGGCGAGAGGGATATTGGTATCTATATCTCAATGTTACCAGTGTCTGTGTGTAATGGGACAAGAGGGATATTGACATCTATATATCATTGTTACCAGTGTCTGTGTGTAATGGGACGAGTGGGATATTGACATCTATATTTCAATGTTACCAGTGTCTGTGTGTAATGGGACAAGAGGGATATTGACATCTATATCCCATTGTTACCAGTGTCTGTGTGAAATGGGACGAGATAGATATTGACATCTATATCTCATTATTACCAGTGTCTATGAGTAATGGGAAAAGGGATATTGACATCTATATTTGAATGTTACCAGTGTCTGTGTGTGATGGGATAAGAGGGATAGTGACTTCTATATCTCATTGTTACCAGTGTCTGTGTGTAATGGGACGAGATAGATATTGACATCTATATCTCATTATTACCAGTGTCTATGAGTAATGGGAAAAGGGATATTGACATCTATATTCCATTGTTACTATCGTCTGTGTGTAATGGGATAAGAGGGATATTGACTTCTATATCTCATTGTTACCAGTGCCTGTGTGTAATGGGACGAGATTAATATTGACATATATATCTCAATGCTACCATCGTCTGTGTGTAATGGGACAGGAGGGATATTGACATATATATCACATTGTTACCAGTGTCCTTGTATGATTGGACGAGAGGGATATTGACAACCATATCTCAATGATACCAGTGTCTGTGTGTAATGGGACAAGAGGGATATTGACATATATATATCATTGTTACCAGTGTCTGTGTATGATGGGACGGGAGCGATATTGACATCTATATCTCATTGTAACCAGTGTCTGTGTGTAATGGGATGAGAGAGATATTGACAACTATATCTCAATGTTACCATCGTCTGTGTGTAATGGGACGAGAGGGATATTTCCATCTATATCTCATT
>NW_018479320.1:953-5487 GCF_002113885.1 Mizuhopecten yessoensis | reverse complement strand
TACCTTCTCGATCTTCCTTTTCCATTGATATACGAATTTTTAAGTTCCTTTCGTTAAAACTTTACATATGATCACTTTGTGTTTAGCTATATTATTTTTATCCTCGTCAGAAATGTTGATGTTATCTACTGCAATGTTATAAATTATTTCCATTAGAAACTTGAGTTGTCTATCTGTTAACGTTAACAAGATGCCTTTCTTATGTGCGCTCGATGCTATCAACCAGAATTCTACTAAACTCTTCATTGTTTGTTTTAGGAAAATACAATACCGTGTCCTCTCCCGGCAAGATCCTGGTTCGGAGTGGTGGTACTTCGGAGCGTAGACCTATGATATTTACGTCCGGATTCGACGGTGAAACATCGATTAATAAATAACCGAATCTGTTTGATGTTGCCAACTGGTATGCTTCTCTAAAGTAAGCGTTCTGTCTCGGAAATATCTGTCGTCCTAATGCTTCTACTTGCGATTGATCTCTATAGTTTCTAAACAGAACGAAATATTGCGTATTTAGAATCAATGTACGCATGCCTTTTCCTTTCTGGAATACGTTCTGTACTAAAAACATGACGGTAAAGTTTTGATGATGAGATTTCACGCAAAACATTTTCATTAAATGTGGGCTGTCCACTCCCTCTGCAATACAGTCGTCTATCACCAGTAATTTATGACCTTCTATATCACCCCCATTCGTTAAACTGATCTTCGTTTGGCAAACCTTGATGGAACGTGATTTCCTTCAAGTTTCGTCTGAACTCGTCAAATGTAGGGTGCCACGTATCGTAACATAGAATGATCTTTTTAGGGGATTCGCTAAACATAACATTAGCGTTCTCCAATTTTTTTTTTGATTAGGAATGTTTTTCCAGAACCAGAAGCACAACACACCATGATTCTACATGGGGATTGGAACTTGATGAGACTCTCTCTGGTACATCACGCCATCGTTAATTGTAAAATGAAGACACAAACACGAAACTTTGCTATTTACAGGATTTATTTTTTCTACAACCTTTTTTTTTATCTATACATAAATAATATTTCCTGTATACTTTTATAGACTATTTACAGTTCGATACAACATGTTTGAGAGTACGTGTATAGTTAAAACAGTAAGGAAATGAATTCTGAATGAATTCGAATACATATTTATCATTTGCTTCTAAGTTATTCCCAAAAGGTCTTATGATGGATTACATCGGTACCCCTCTGCAACGTTTCAATAGGTAGTACAAACAATATTGTCCACACACTCTCGATGTGTTACTCTGCAGCCGTCTATCGTTGTAGGTATTAGCTTCAAGCGAAAAATAATTCGTTGAATGTCCATAGCTATCGAACAATTCTTTTTTTTCCTTTGATTT
The DNA here is from genome assembly GCF_002113885.1 of Mizuhopecten yessoensis. Classification (NCBI taxonomy): domain Eukaryota; kingdom Metazoa; phylum Mollusca; class Bivalvia; order Pectinida; family Pectinidae; genus Mizuhopecten; species Mizuhopecten yessoensis. Next base: position 4,123 of record NW_018479320.1, on the reverse strand, counting down.
ACAATAGAAAGCTAGCCAGTGTCTTCCCGGACTATCACGATTGTCCGTATTGACGATGTAGCCAATTGGAAATGTTTTCATTTCATTCGGTATCTCGTCACGAGCGTAAACCCCCCATCACCGTTTTTCTCATTACAGGATCACAGTCTATGACGCAACGCAACTGTGAGGTGTTCATGGTATTACTATATCTCTCGCAGCGTTGATTTTAAAGTAACCCGGATATTCACAGTAAATGATGCAGGACACCGCTGTCGTCAATGCTGTCCCAAAGATGACCTCTAGTCTGACGCTCCCTTGTTTGAGTCAGGTGAGATATTGATTGGTTTGAAAGGTAGGTTCCAATTCGAAGGTGTAGAGTGCATATCCGTTTGCGATATCGTCCCTCTCTATGTTAGAACCGGTATCGTTAAGCCATTTCCCCGTCGATTGTAACATGGTTCTAAGAACTGGAATGGTGGTCTGACCGCCGGTTGCATCGTATTTGAGTTTTATGGGGTTTCCGCCGACTGGTATTCCATCTACGTAGACTCCTATGGATGTGACATCATAGGGTTGGAAAAACCAGGGGTTCTGTTCGTAGTTACCGGTGGTACTGGTGGCGTTTACGAATCCAACTACGACGAGGTTTGGTCTCACACCTTGGAATATGTTGTCGTAAGTGAAGTTTGTTGTCCCGGTAGGGATGGTCATCTGCTTAACCATGGTCTGTGTAAATGGATTTGGCATTGGTCACGTCGAGAGCTTGACTTTGAGCATAGATGACGGCCGGGTTGACCTTGACTTTGCTTACACGTAGTCGAGTGTCCTCAAAGGATACCTTATAATCGGCAGATGCGGTACCGGATAGGAGACAAAAACTTGGTTTAGAACGATAGACTTTGACGTTGACGTTGATTTGGTTCAATAGATACCTATCAGTCTTGAAACAATTGTGATAGAGCGGACCGACTACATCTAACACTTTCCCACCTTCGAACATTTGAGCTCTTACCAAGAGCGCGTTGTTTGTTCCGGTTCTAGGACTATGTTCACCCATGTCCCCCTCGTCGTCCCGCTTCCATGTATGTAAGTCTGTATGAATAATGACTCGTAGTTGAAACTATGTTCTTCCCCTGTAGAGTAACGTCTACTTGTGAAAATAATGAAGGTAATATCAAATTGACGGGCCCCACATCATCGGTAAGGGCTATGGTGGTTCCGTCCGCTTTAGTTATTTTCACCTTTGCATAGATCAGACTGTTTCGTAAATCTAGTAATTCCAATCCGTTTTGTCCGGAAACGACGAATTCTACTACAGAATCGCTGGTGATTTGAGATAACGGTAACACGTCTTGATAGTAAATGTTTTCGATAGCTGTCTGTGTCGCTAATTCTGACGGCTGTGCTTGTCTGAAGAACTCTTTGTTTAACGCAGTCATTGTGATATCAGACTCTTCTTTTTCCTTTTATTCCTTTTCACAGACTTCCTTTTGACTTTACTTTTCACTTTACTCGTCTTACGTTTTGTTGTATTTGTTTTTCGTTTCTTTAGATGTGCTCGTGGAGTGTTCACACGTCGACGTTTCCATGCAGACTGACGGCGATTTGGAGTTCGTTTCCTTTTCATCTGAGATTTAGCTTGTTGTAGTATTTGTTGAGCTGGAGAGACCATGCTTACGTTTACCTCTCGCGAAGGTAAGGCCTTTTCTCCCACTTTGTCGTTTTTGTCTATGGGAATCATGAATTTGTTCGAATTTTGTGACATTCCTCCACCGAATTGCTTCACGTTTCGTTTCGTATTGCCTACAGGTAAACTGGACGAGTGGTACCAGTGTTCATCTATAAGTAGAATGAATAGATACGTTGCTAATATTCTTTCCTATAGTGTTACTTTATTGTTTGTCTACCGTAAGATCACCATTACATCCAAGAATTTTCGGATGCTCTTTCAATATGTGTTTCACTAGTCGTTTCTCACCTCTGTCAGAGTAGTTTTCACAATAACATACACAGATGAGACAAATGTATCTACGACGTCTCTCGTATTATTCAACGATTACGGAAAGCTGATCACCATCAACGTCAATTTCCACATACTGATCATCGCTCATACTGTATTTTACGTCTACTATCTATTAGTCAGATGAATAAATATGCTTGAACTTCACCGATTTTCTCTACGTATTTCTTTATCTTTTCGCTATATCTTTGTTTCGTCTCGCATCAAACGTTGTAATTTGTCTGAAGGTATAAAAGATTGAATGACAAACTCACACCAAGTCTTTTCCACATCCAAATGATTTGCAACGGTCAATGCTTCGTCAAAATGTAAGTCTATAACAACAGCACCGGAGTACATCAGACATTCATGTTCCTGTTGACCAGCTCGACGATTCCCACAGCCTAAACATACGAATAGTTCTGTTATTTTAGGTTTTATATAAATGTATGCATATGAGAGACACAGCAGATTTTTCAGTAGTCTCCGATAGGCATTTTCTTCAGTTTTTAGGATCAAATAGTTCTGCAGCCTTTTATCTAGCAAGTCTATGTTTAATTCCATTATAACACATGTATGTATTGGTATAATAACGTAACTCTAAATATTTAATAATGAACATCATCTGTTGAAACAGACAGTCTTTTGACCACCTCACATGCTCCGTTTTGATGTCGTCAAAATAGTTCCTTTTTTCAGGGTGATACCACACATGAAACACGAAACGCGATCTTCGATACCGGTATAGAAAAATCCGTTACTGGCGAGTCTATATGGAGATTGATGGTGATGTTCTGGCCAATTAGCAAATATGTTCACACGGTTACAACATTTGCTCAATGATGGATGATGTGGACGTATGGAGCCGTATCATAAGACGTTCTGCCGCAAACGCTATCTGTGACGTTATCCATTAAAAAGTTAACGTTCTGTAAATACACAGATACACCACAAATTTTCCGATAGAGGAAAAGTTTCTTTAAAAATTCTCCCGATATTCTCGTTTTCTTTCCTTCATCAACAAGACAAATTCTAAGCTCACCTTTAAATTTTCTGATAATGACTTCCTGTGTAAGACAGAGGCGGCAGACGACTCTGTTAGGTGAAATGTCTGTTAAACTGATGTCTTCTTTCTTGATCTGATCTATTTGTGCTTGTGCCATTGAATGTGTCGAAAATTCTTCTCATT
>NW_018479320.1:0-403 GCF_002113885.1 Mizuhopecten yessoensis | reverse complement strand
GTCTCTCGAATAAAGTCACGAATCACTCTGATGTCATCTACATGAATAAAGGCTATCTTCGCATCACATTGTCTTTCACTTATGATTTCTCTGACGTGGTTTGTATACATCAGTTTCAATAAGTTATCTATACTGACGACTTCCGGCGCATCTAAAGTAGCATTCATTCCCATGATGGTATCTTGATGTTATTACTAGGTGGATAGGGTAAAACACAATGCTGAGTGATGCATTCTATAGAAAAGTTTTTATGGTTCCAATATTTCAATGTTTTCCCACACTTGTAACAAGTCACGTAATCGCTGATACTCTGGTAGAACAACCCGTCACAGGCTAACTGATAAGGACTCTGGCAAAATTTACATCTCCACTGAGCAAATGTTAACCACCGATCGGTACAGCT
>NW_018479319.1:4761-5476 GCF_002113885.1 Mizuhopecten yessoensis | reverse complement strand
TAGTTTGTGGGAGTGCAGACATACGTTTTGTAGTTTGTGGGAGTGAAGGCATACGTTTTGTAGTTTGTGAGAGTGCAGACATAAGTTTTGTAGTTTTTAGGAGTGCAGACATAAGTTGGGTAGTTTGTGGGAGTGCAGACATAAGTTTTGTAGTTTGTGGGAGTGCAGACATCAGTTTTGTAGTTTGTGAAAGGTAAGGTATAATTTGCGTAGTTTGTGAGAAGATAGACTTAATTGAGGTAATTTGTGAGAGAATACACATAAGTTCGGTAGTTTGTGGGAGTACAAACATAAGTTGGGAATAGTATGGGTGGGAAGACATACATTTGGAAGTTTGTGAGAGAATATATATAATTTAGGTAGATTGTGGGAGTGCAGACATAATTTGGGTAGTTTGTGGGAGTATAGACATAAGTTGGTTGGTTTGTTGGAGTACATACATACGTTGGGTGGTTTGTGGGAGGATATACGTCAGGAGGGTAGGTCTTGGAAGGGCAGACATAATTAAGGTAGTTTGTGAAAGGTTAGGTATAATTTGGGTTGTTTGTGAGAGGATAGACATAAGTTAGGTAATGTACAGACATACATTAGGTAGTTTATGGGAGGATATACGTGAGGCGGATAGTTTGTGGGAGGGTAGACATAAATTTGGAAGATTGTCGAAAGATCGACGTAAGTGGTGCGTACTTTTGGGTAGTTTATAGGTTTATATATG
>NW_018479319.1:0-324 GCF_002113885.1 Mizuhopecten yessoensis | reverse complement strand
GGTAGTTTGTAGGAAGATAAACAGGAAGGTGGGTAGTTTGTAGGAAGATAAACAGGAAGGTAGGTAGTTTGTAGGAAGATAAACAGGAAGGTGGGTAGTTTGTAGTAAGATAAACAGGAAGGTAGGTAGTTTGTAGGAAGATAAACAGGAAGGTGGGTAGTTTGTAGGAAGATAAACAGGAAGGTAGGTAGTTTGTAGGAAGATAAACAGGAAGCTGGGTAGTTTGTAGGAAGAGAAACGGAAGGTGGGCAGTTTGTTGTAAGATACACAGGAAGGTATGTAGTTTGTAGGAAGATAAACAGGAAGCTGGGTAGTTTGTAGGAA
>NW_018479318.1:4958-5471 GCF_002113885.1 Mizuhopecten yessoensis | reverse complement strand
ACGTAGACTGTAAGGAGGAGTTAGCAGACTGTAAGGAGAAGTTAGAAGACTGTAAGGAGGAGTTAGTAGACTGTAAGGAAGAATTAGAAGACTGTAAGGAGGAGTTAGCAGACTGTAAGGAGGAGTTAGTAGACTGTAAAGAAGATAGTAGACTATAAGGAGGAGTTAGTAGACTGTAAGGATAGACTGTAAGGAAGAGTTAGTAGACTGTAAGGAGGAGTTAGTAGACTGTAAGGAAGAGTAAGTAGACTGTAAGGAGGAGTAAGTAGACTGTAAAGAAGTTAGTAGACTATAAGGAGAAGTTAGTAGACTGTAAGGATAGACTGTAAGGAAGAGTAAGTAGACTGTAAGGAAGAATAAGTAGACTGTAAGGAGGAGTTAGTAGATTGTAAGGAGGAGTACGTAGACTGTAAGGAGGAGTTAGTAGACTGTAAGGATAGACTGTAAGGAAGAGTTAGTAGACTGTAAGGAGGAGTTAGTAGACTGTAAGGAGGAGTTAGTAGACTGTAAGGA
>NW_018479318.1:0-289 GCF_002113885.1 Mizuhopecten yessoensis | reverse complement strand
CACAAACACTCGTAGACTGTCATCAACACAAACTTGTAGACTGTCATCAACACAAACACTCGTAGACTGTCATCATCACAAACACTATTAGACTGTCATCAACACAAACTCTCGTAGACTGTCATCAACACAAACTCTCGTAGACTGTCATCAACACAAACACTCTTAGACTGCCATCAACACAAACACTCGTAGACTGTCATCAACATAAAACCTAGTAGACTGTCATCATCACAAACACTCTTAGACTGTCATCATCACAAACACTCGTAGACTGTCATCAACACAA
>NW_018479317.1:1422-5456 GCF_002113885.1 Mizuhopecten yessoensis | reverse complement strand
AGAGCTTCTTTTGATTGGCAGTTCAGATCTTTCGGTGGACCTTAATTCTTACGTTTTTAGACATGTGCATCACTTCATCGAATCCAGCTAAATCTTTCAAACGGTGCTTTTTTAAAGTTGTGTAATTGTACCTGTGTGAAAATTATATATATATATATCTAATTCATGTTTATACCTATTATCATTGTTGACATTTAATTGTAAATGCATGACGGAAGAAGGCTGTTCAATTTTATTGGCAATAAATATGTTTAAAAAATAAATTTAATCAAAGACATATAAATTGTATCGAATACACTTTTCTTATCATGGCTGAATAGAGAATGTTTGCTTTTCGCCTTTTCGCCTTTTCACTCGGTGGTGGTGACCATGTGAGAAAGTGCAGTTTCGTTTTCCTAAGCGATGCTTTTTCAACGTCAAAAAGCTGTCCAAGAAATCGAAACGGGGCTTGTTTACTTCGTAACCACGACGAATCACCATATGGAAAGTATTTTTCAATCAGTTTCTTTTGAGAATGACAACAAAATGGGACTAATTTCTCCTTTCGCTCATATATAGTTTTGATAAAATACCGACAGACAAGCCGGGTTTTCTGGATTGAAATTTAATTGGAAAGCGAACTTTAAATGTAGTTTGGTTCCTTGATTACAGCGTGGTTTTTAACTGCCTTTTACACAGAGGCTACATACTGTGCGTTTACCAACCAGTGGAGTATGAGATGTGCCTAAAACTTGAAGTAGCCCATGAAAGGAGACACTTGTATTAATATCTTAGCGAACGACCGGTACATCTGACATTTATTCCTTATACATAGGACGCCGTCCTATATATTTCAGATTAACAAAAACTATTTTTTAATTCTATACTTTACACTTATTTTCGTTGTCTATGAAGTACGTTGCCTACGATTACCGTTGCAATAATAAAGGGAAAAAAGCATTGCTTTTATTGATATTTTAATATTTTTAGCCAAAACAACACACTCTATGTACACGGAAATCAAGTCGTCAATCCCAAGCCTCTTGTATGGATCGTATTTGGTTTAGTAACCTCCGAAACCTGCAAACAAAAATGCTGATTTTACAAAGGGTAGATTACAATTATATGTGGACGATTATATATCACATAATATTCATTCGTTGTCTAGGAATCGATAAATAAATACATATGCATTTTAATCATGTTTGTTGAAATCATAATTCTTTCGACTCGAGTATAATGACACTTTAAAGGATAAATAATATACTCTATGGAAATGTCGAAATGTATCTACAATAAATGCTCATGCGCAACGAAGGATAAAGTTGTTTACTGATTTGTTGTCATGGAAGATAAAATGAACTACTGACTACATGCGCTTGGTGGCGTGATCATCAAGCCACTTTATTGCGTCTATTCTCGCTTAATATGAACAACAATTATGAAGTTAACACGTATACAATATACTAATAAATAATAACTTACCTGATTTCTTTCCTCCTCCGAATCCTCCGCCGATGACTCCACCCTTTCCACCGCCGAATCCACCGTATCCACTGCCGTATCTATTACCATATCCTACTCCAATAACGTATCCGCCATTTCCGTATCCGCCATTTCCGTATCCACCGTAACCACCGTAACCCTTGGACACTATCACCCTCTTTCCGTAACCTCGTCCGTACCCTTTGTATCCTCCGATACCTCCGTATCCGCCCTGTCCGCCGTAGTAAGACGATCCTCCGTATGATCCGTATCCTTGGCCGATTCCATGTCCGATTCCTTGTCCGATTCCGTGTCCGATTCCGATTCCGTGTCCGATTCCGATTCCTCCAAAGTAATCGTCATCGTTGTACCAGCTCTGGGCCATGGCGGCAACCAGACACACAGCAAGAACGACTAATCTCAACATGATTATGATGGGTATCTGTAGAGAAAACAAAACAGACGGCTACAGTGAAATAAACAGTTTATGGCTTTTTACAAAGGTCTAATAATGCAACACAAGGAAGTTCATTTCCGAGAGAAATTGACTTTACCTACATTTAAATCTGTAGTATTTCCAATAATCTAGTTTACTCAGGTTTTATGAAGACAGCTTAAGGGATGTTCAATGTACTTGTATGCTTTCATCGATAATTTGTATCTAAGAACTGGTTTCATTTACATGTATATCACAGTGACCTTTTTGCAATTTTTTTTGTACGAGATAGAAACATATACCACTTACCTTCCTGTAGTCGGGGAATATGTCAGCACTTGATTCGTGGATGGAAACGAATAACAACAGTTGAGAACATCGCCTCTTATATACCGGTCCTGTAGGTATGCAGCGAGACATTTTTCAATAAAACTTACATATATCGGCAATAACATGCGTGTAGCTTCTGTTACGTAACCACCCTCGGGGGACAGCACCTATTGTCCTGTTGTGCGTAATCATGAAATAAAAACATGGTCATATTATCTGCACGTATCACGGGAATAGGTCAACAAAAATAATTTATTGTACGAAAGAACTATTTATTCTATTAAAGGCTCTTGTTCCAAGACTTTCAGCAACATTCTGAAGAATTCCAATTCCAAGACTTAAATACTCATCATTTACTTAAATATCATCTTAAGACAAAAATCTGGTGTGATGTTTTTTTAAAAATATAGTACCAATATACACCAAATCAATTTTAACCTATTTTACTTAGCCTCGGTCATAACTAGAACAAGTCGTAAAGCTCCATCAAGTAATCAATGAATCAACCAATCAATCGATCATTCAATTAATCAATCTATTGGATAATCTTTATTTACGCATCGTATTACGTGTGGCAAAACATATGTATCGTTATATATCATAAACATAGTTTCTATATTTCAAAAAACACGAATAAGAAATGACATAGATGACTTAAGATAAAAAATGATTAATGTAGTACATGTACAAAGTTTAAACGTAATTTGTTAAGACTAACACACGCTTTTTGTGAATTATCATCCTTTGAAGTGATTTGTATGAGGTGTTTGTCACTGCTTTCCTATTATATAATGTAAAAGAAGTATTGGAGTAATATATCATTATATTACAGTGTAGATGACAAACGTGTTGCTGCATTATCAATGAGTAGATTATAATCAAGTCGTGGTCGGTTCTTTTTTATATTGACTCAGTGTTATTATTTTTAGAAACAGTAGGTTAATATTCACTGGATGACGTCATTTCAATTGTAAGTAACGTAACGTACAATTTTTATTTGTTCCGTCTCGTTTAATGATTAAATCATTATTTAGCGTCTATATAACAATTAAAGACTTTTATTTCGGTTAATAAATTCATTTGAACACAAGTCCATAATTGATTATTAATCCAACGGGATCTGTAATATTTATGTTTGATCTTTGTAAATGGTTCATGTCCGATTTTGGTCCGTCTTATGACAGCAATGTTTAATACTGTATATATCATGTTTAAAACAAGGAATAAGAAATAGATATTGGAGAGGGGCAATTTAGTGGTATTTAGAATCTCCATTTCAAAATTTTCCTATCAAACATTTGATAAAAACACATGTATACACAGGCTTTTGGTTTACAGATTCATTCTTATCCCTGATAAAATGTGGATTAAAGGGACATCACGTGAAAAGGCGTTTTTTTTTAAATGAATGTATGTATTGTATGCACTTCCACTTATGTTACCACGCTATCCCGATATTCATAGTCCGTTTCAAATGTCCAGTTTGACCACTTGAATTGTTCGGGAAAGCCCTGCTAAAAATAGTGCCGACAACGTCACTTGACTAGGCAGTAAACACAAGTGGTGCGAGCGAGATGAAACGGTTTCCAAAGGGGCCCCCAGAGAGGGGCCGTCAGGCAACTGCAACTTCTTACCGCACTATGAAACCAAGTTATGTGATTTCTAAGTCCGTATTCAAACTTATTGAACAGTAATTATTCATCAGTAGAAGTTAATTGCACACTTGCCAATATTAAGAATTTAAATTTATTTAGCTTTAAACATAAATTTGTTGCCAATAAAATTAAACAAGGGATGGGGCACA
>NW_018479317.1:0-1355 GCF_002113885.1 Mizuhopecten yessoensis | reverse complement strand
CCTTTATACCTTCCACTCATCGTAGCGCAAACTCGATAGATCTATCAGTACCATCGTTGCCTTCTATACATTCTTTTGAAAACTCTCTTACTTCGAATGTACAACCATCCCCTCCTATCTACTTATGTTTTGGAGAACGTAATTTAAATATCATACATACTAAACTGAGGCACAATTGTAGTTCCCTTAATTATGACCATTACAGATTTAATCTTGTCGAGGGTCCATTTTGCATCTGTGGACATCCATGTGAGAATGCCTTTCATTTTTTTTGAGTGTCATCTTTTGAGCAATGAAAGGCGTATTTTATTTCAAAATTTGAATGCATTAGGTATCGATTTAAATTTAGAGCTTCTTTTGATTGGCAGTTCAGATCTTTCGGTGGACCTTAATTCTTACGTTTTTAGACATGTGCATCACTTCATCGAATCCAGCTAAATCTTTCAAACGGTGCTTTTTTAAAGTTGTGTAATTGTACCTGTGTGAAAATTATATATATATATATATCTATTTCATGTTTATACCTATTATCATTGTTGACATTTAATTGTAAATGCATGACGGAAGAAGGCTGTTCAATTTTATTGGCAATAAATATGTTTAAAAAATAAATTTAATCAAAGACATATAAATTGTATCGAATACACTTTTCTTATCATGGCTGAATAGAGAAATGTTTGCTTTTCGCCTTTTCGCTTGGTGGTGGTGACCAAGTGACAAAGTGCAGTTTCGTTTTCCTAAGCGATACTTTTTCAGCGTCAAAACGCTGTCCAAGAAATCGAAACGGGGCTTGTTTACTTCGTAACCACGACGAATCACCATATGGAAAGTATTTTTTAATCAGTTTCTTTTGAGAATGACAACAAAATGGGACTAATTTCTCCTTTCGCTCATATATAGTTTTGATAAAATACCGACAGACAAGCCGGGTTTTCTGGATTGAAATTTAATTGGAAAGCGAACTTTAAATGTAGTTTGGTTCCTTGATTACAGCGTGGTTTTTAACTGCCTTTTACACAGAGGCTACATACTGTGCGTTTACCAACCAGTGGAGTATGAGATGTGCCTAAAACTTGAAGTAGCCCATGAAAGGAGACACTTGTATTAATATCTTAGCGAACGACCGGTACATCTGACATTTATTCCTTATACATAGGACGCCGTCCTATATATTTCAGATTAACAAAAACTATTTTTTAATTCTATACTTTACACTTATTTTCGTTGTCTATGAAGTACGTTGCCTACGATTACCGTTGCAATAATAAAGGGAAAAAAGCATTGCTTTTATTGATATTTTAATATTTTTAGCCAAAACAACACACTCTATGTACACGGAAATCAAGTCGTCAATC
>NW_018479316.1:0-5444 GCF_002113885.1 Mizuhopecten yessoensis | reverse complement strand
TAAGTATTAGTTTTGTTTTTTCATCAACAAATGCTTTCGCCACCTGTACACTTCTTCTTGTTTTGATAACTATGAGGATAGCAATCTAAGTACAATTCCTTTTATCTTGGGTCATATTTCATCTAAATACACAAGTAATTGCATGATATACAAGCAAAATGATGTTAAACTCACGATAGCCATTACAATTTCACATAGAATACCATAAGGACATATGTTTATAAGGAAAATAAGTTGAAACATTCTAAGATCAATTTAATTCCCTACTTAAATAGTATTCGATGGTCCGTTCATTGATAAACAGGATATATTTGGAAATTATAACATTCAAGTGTTATATGGTTTTCTGAATGGCTGGAAAACTAAAGACAGATCGACATTAACTAAGCTTTTCGGATGTTCATGGTAAATAGAATAAAGAGTAAGATTAAATGATCGAAATGATGGAAACAGTTTTGGCACAATGTTCTCAATTGATGTTATGATATCTTTGTTTTGTTGAATAAAAAATGTGCTTCATCCAAAAGTATAAATGTGACAGATAAAACGTACGCTGATTACCCTATGATGTGTGTTTTCCCCCCTTTCTGTTTGCTCCTGCCGTGTTCTGTCTTGATCTAACAACATATCTTACGTTTTTGATTTGTTTTTATTATCAATAAATGCCTCCGCCAGCTATACAATACTTATTTTTATTCATATGATAATTAATTTCAAGTATAATACAAGTTGATGCCATATATCCTCTAAATGTACAAGTAATTCAATGCTAGACAAACACAATTTTTACATCACGAAGCCATTATTATATTTCACCTAGAATAGAATTTGGACATACGTCAATGCAAAAAACAGGTTGAATCTTTCTAAGATAAAGTTTTTTCTTTTGTTTAAAAGATGTTTGATGATACATTTATTGTAAAAAAGAAGATTTGGACGTTATGTCGTTCATTGCTTACATAATTTTCTCAATGGCTGGAAAATGAATCATAGATCGACGATAAAAAATCCTTAAGATCGTTCATAGTAAAATGAACAAAAAGGAAAATTTTAATTTCGAAATTATGACAACAATTATGGCTTAGTCTTCTCAGTTGATGTACGTATATCTATGTTTTGTTAAATAGTGGATGAGCTTAATCTAATAGGTATTCGTTTGTAAGAAAATACCTATGTTAATTTTCTTATGTTGTTCATTTCTTTTCACCTTTTTTTTGCTCCTGCCCTGGTTTGTCTGTATCTAATTACAGTTCGTAAGTATTTGTTTTGTTTTCTTCATCAACAAGTGATTTCGTCACCTACACACTACATGTTTTGATTACCATGATAATATCATTTGAAGTACAATTTCCTTTTAGCTGGGTTCATATTTCATCTAAATACACAAGTAATTGCGTTCTAGAAAAACACAATTTTGACATCACGATAGCCATTACAATTTCACATAAAATACCATTAGGACATATGTCATTAAGGAAACTAAGTTGAAACATTCGCAGATCAATTTGATTCCCTACTTAAATAGTATTCGATGGTTTGTTCATTGAATAACAGAATAGATTTGGAAATTATGATATTTAAGTGCTACATGGGTTTATGAATGGCTGGAAAACCAAAGGCAGATCGACATTAACAAAGATTTTTGGATGTTCAAGGTAAAGTCAATAAAGAGTAAGATTAAATGATCGAAATTATGAAAACAAATTTGGAAAAATGATCTAAGTTGATGTAATGATATCTTTATTTTGTTGAATAAAAACATGTGCTTTATCCAAAAGAATTAATGTGACAGATAAAAACTACGCTGATTTCCTCATGATGTTCATTTCTGTTCCCTTTCTGTTCGCTTCTGTCGTGTTCTGTCTTGATCTAACAACCGATCATTCGTTTTGAGTTTGTTGTTATTATCAATAAGTTCTTCCGCCACCTAGTCAATACCTGCTTTTATTCATTTTATTATTTATTTTTAAGTTATAAAACACGTTAATATGATATCATATATCCTCTTAATGTACAAGTAATTCAATGCTAGACAAACACAACATTCACATCACGAAGTCATTATTATATTTCACCTAGAATAGAATTTGGGAATACGTCAACGCGAAAAACAGATTGAATTATTCTAAGATGAAGTTTTTTTCTTTTGTTTAGATGATGTTTGATGATACATTTATTGTAAAAAAGAAGATTTGGACGTTATGTCGTTCATTGCTTACATGAATTTCTCAATGGCTGGAAAATGAAACAAAGATCGACGACATAAAATGCTTAAGATCGTTCATAGTAAACTGAATAAAAAGGAAAAGTTTAATTTCGAAATTATGAAAACAATTCTGGCTTAGTCTTCCCAGTTGATGTAATTATATCTATGTTTTGTTGAATAGTGAATGAGCTTAATCTAATAGGTATTCGTTTAACAGAAAATACCTATGCTAATTTTCGTATGTTCATTTCTTTTCACTTTTTATTTGCTCCTGCCCTGGTCTGTCTGGATCTAATAACAGGAAGTAAGTATTAGTTTTGTTTTTTCATCAACATGTGCTTTCGTCACCTATACACTTCTTGTTTTGATTACTATGAGAATAGCAATCTAAGTACAATTCCTTTTATCTTGGGTCAAATTTCATCTTGATACACAAGTAATTGCATGCTAGACAAGCACAATTTTGACATCACGATAGCCATTACAATTTAACATAGAATACCACAAGGACATATGTAATTAAAATGAGTTGAAACATAGATTTGGAAATTATGACATTCAAATACTATATGGGTTATGAATGGCTGGAAAACCAAAGACAGATCGACATTAACTAAGCTGTTTGGATGTTCATGGTAAATAGAATAAAGAGTAATATTAAATGATCGAAATGATGAAAACTGTTTTGGCACAATGTTCTCAATTGATGTTANCAATTTTGACATCACGATAGCCATTACAATTTCACATAGAATACCACAAGGACATATGAAATTAAAATGAGTTGAAACATAGATTTGGAAATTATGATATTTAAGTGCTACATGGGTTTATGAATGGCTGGAAAACCAAAGGCAGATCGACATTAACAAAGCTTTTTGGATGTTCAAGGTAAAGTCAATAAAGAGTAAGATTAAATGATCGAAATTATGAAAACAAATTTTGCATAATGTTCTAAGTTGATGTAATGATATCTTTATTTTGTTGAATAAAAACATGAGCTTTATCCAAAAGAATTAATGTGACAGATAAAAACTACGCTGATTTCCTCATGATGTTCATTTCTGTTCCCTTTCTGTTCGCTCCTGTCGTGTTCTGTCTTGATCTAACAACCGATCTTTCGTTTTGAGTTTGTTGTTATTATCAATAAGTTGTTCCGCCACCTAGTCAATACCTGCTTTTATTCATTTTATTATTTATTTTTAAGTTATAAAACACGTTAATATGATATCATATATCCTCTTAATGTACAAGTAATTCAATGCTAGACAAACACAACATTCACATCACGAAGTCATTATTATATTTCACCTAGAATAGAATTTGGGAATACGTCAACGCGAAAAACAGATTGAATTATTCTAAGATGAAGTTTTTTTCTTTTGTTTAGATGATGTTTGATGATACATTTATTGTAAAAAAGAAGATTTGGACGTTATGTCGTTCATTGCTTACATGAATTTCTCAATGGCTGGAAAATGAAACAAAGATCGACGACATAAAATGCTTAAGATCGTTCATAGTAAACTGAATAAAAAGGAAAAGTTTAATTTCGAAATTATGAAAACAATTCTGGCTTAGTCTTCCCAGTTGATGTAATTATATCTATGTTTTGTTGAATAGTGAATGAGCTTAATCTAATAGGTATTTGTTTAACAGAAAATACCTATGCTAATTTTCGTATGTTCATTTCTTTTCACTTTTTATTTGCTCCTGCCCTGGTCTGTCTGCATCTAATAACAGGAGGTAAGTATTAGTTTTGTTTTTTCATCAACATGTGCTTTCGCCACCTATACACTTCTTGTTTTGATTACTATGAGAATAGCAATCTAAGTACAATTCCCTTTATCTTGGGTCAAAGTTCATCTTGATACACAAGTAATTGCATGCTAGACAAGCACAATTTTGACATCACGATAGCCATTACAATTTCACATAGAATACCACAAGGACATATGTAATTAAAATGAGTTGAAACATAGATTTGGAAATTATGACATTCAAATACTATATGGGTTATGAATGGCTGGAAAACCAAAGACAGATCGACATTAACTAAGCTGTTTGGATGTTCATGGTAAATAGAATAAAGAGTAATATTAAATGATCGAAATGATGAAAACTGTTTTGGCACAATGTTCTCAATTGATGTTATGATATCTTTGTTTTGTTGAATAAAAAATGTGCTTCATCCAAAAGCATAAATGTGACAGATAAAACGTACGCTGATTATCCTATGATGTGTATTTTCCCACCTTTCTGTTTGCTCCTGCCGTGTTCTATCTTGATCTAACAACATATCTTACGTTTTTGATTTGTTTTTATTATCAATAATTGCCTCCGCCAGCTATACAATACTTATTTCTATTCATATGATAATTAATTTCAAGTATCATACAAGTTGAAGTCATATATCCTCTAAATGTACAAGTAATTCAATGCTAGACAAACACAATTTTTACATCACGAAGCCATTATTATATTTCACCTAGAATAGAATTTGGACATACGTCAATGCAAAAAACAGGTTGAATCTTTCTAAGATAAAGTTTTTTTCTTTTGTTTAAATGATGTTTGATGATACATTTATTGTAAAAAAGAAGATTTGGACGTTATGTCGTCTATTGCTTACATTATTTTCTCAATGGCTGGAAAATGAAACATAGATCGACGACACAAATCCTTAAGAACGTTCATAGCAAAATGAATAAAAAGTAAAATTTTAATATCGAAATTATGACAAGAATTCTGGCTAAGTCTTCTCAGTTGATATAATTGTATCTATGTTTTGTTGAATAGTGAATGAGCTTAATCTAATAGGTATTCGTTTGACAGAAAATACCTATGTTAATTTTCTTATGTTGTTCATTTCTTTTCATCTTTCATTTGCTCCTGCCCTGGTTGGTCTGTATCTAATTACAGTTCGTAAGTATTTGTTTTGTTTTTCTTCATCAACAAGTGATTTCGCTACCTACACACTACTTGTTTTGATTACTATGAGAATATCATTAGAAGTACAATTTCCTTTTAGCTAGGTTCATATTTCATCAAAATACACAAGTAATTGCGTTCTAGAAAAACACAATTTTGACAACACGATAGCCATTACAATTTCATATAAAATACCATTAGGACATATGTCATTAAGGAAACTTAGTTGAAACATTCTAAGATCAATTTGATTCCCTATTTGAATAATATTCGATGGTTTGTTCATTGAATAACAGAATAGATTTGG
>NW_018479315.1:4981-5440 GCF_002113885.1 Mizuhopecten yessoensis | reverse complement strand
CTAGGTAGTGTATATCGGCACGGTGCTAGGAAGTATATATCGGCAAGGTGCTAGGTAGTGTATGTCGGCATGGTGCTAGGTAGTGTATATCGGCACGGTGCTAAGTAGTGTATTTCGGCACGGTTCTAGGTAGTGTATATCGGCACTTTGCTAGAAAGTAAATATCGCTACGGTGCTAGGTAGTGTATATCGGCACGGTGCTAGGTAGTGTATATCGGCACGGTGCTAGGTAGTGTATATCGGCACAGTGCTAGGTAGTATATATCGGCACGGTGCTATGTAGTATATATCGGCACGGTGCTAGGTAGTGTATATCCGCACGGTGCTAGGTAGTGTATATCGGCACGTTCCTAGGAAGTATATATCGCCACGGTGCAAGGTAGTGTATATCGGCACGGTGCTAGGTAGTGTATATCGGCACGGTGCTAGGTAGTATATATCGGCACGGTGCTAGGTAGT
>NW_018479315.1:0-530 GCF_002113885.1 Mizuhopecten yessoensis | reverse complement strand
GTAGTGTATATCGGCACGGTGCTAGGTAGTGTATATTTGCACGGTGCTAGGTAGTATATATCGGCATGGTGCTAGGTAGTGTATATTTGCACGGTGCTAGGTAGTATATATCGGCATGGTGCTAGGTAGTATATATTGGCACGGTGCTAGGTAGTGTATATCGGCACGGTGCTAGGTAGTGTATATTGGCACAGTGCTAGGTAGTATATATCGTCACGGTGCTAGGAAGTATATATCGGCACGGTGCTAGATAGTGTAAATCGGTACGGTGCTAGGTAGTGTATATCGGCGCAGTGCTAGGTAGTGTATATCGGCACGGTGCTAGGTAGTATATATCGGCACGGTGCTAGGTAGTGTATATCGGCACGGCGCTAGGTAGTGTATATCGGCACGTTGCTAGGTAGTGTATATCGGCACAGTGCTAGGTAGTGTATATCGGCACGGTGCTAGGAAGTATATATCGGCACGGTGTTAGGCAGTGTATGTCGGTACGGTGCTAGGTAGTGTATATCGGCACGGTGCTAGGTAGT
>NW_018479314.1:0-5433 GCF_002113885.1 Mizuhopecten yessoensis | reverse complement strand
TAACCTACCACCTAGCGCATGTACATGGTTTCTGGTGGATCTGTAGAGGAGATCACCTACCATATACCGCATGTACATGGTTACTGGTGGATCTGTACTGCAGATAAACTGCCATATAGCGCATGTACATTTGTTACTGGTGGATCTGTACTGGAGATAACATTCCATATAGCGCATGTACATAGTTACTGTTGGATCTGTACTGGAGATAACCTACCATATAGCGCATGTACATGGTTACTGGTGGATCTGTATTGGAGATAACCTACTATATAGCGCATGTACATGGTTACTGATTTATCTGTACGGGAGATAACCTACCATATAGCGCATCTACATACATGGTTACTGTAGGAGCTGTACTGGAGATAACCTACCGTATAGCGCATGTATATGGTAACTGGTGGATCTTTGCAGGAGATAACCTACCATATAGTACCATATAGCGCATCTACATACATGGTTACTGGTGGAGCTGTACTGGAGATAACCTACCATATAGCGCATGTACATGGTTACTGGTGGATCTGTATTGGAGATAACCTACCATATAGCGCATGTACATGGTTACTGGTGGATCTGTATTGGAGATAACCTACTATATAGCGCATGTACATGGTTACTGATTTATCTGTACGGTAGATAACCTACCATATAGCGCATCTACATACATGGTTACTGGTGGAACTGTACTGGAGATAACCTACCGTAAAGCGCATGTTTATGGTTACTGGTGGATCTTTGCAGGAGATAACCTACCATATAGTACCATATAGCGCATCTACATACATGGTTACTGGTGGAGCTGTACTGGAGATAACCTACCATATAGCGCATGCACATGGTTACTGGTGGATCTGTACTGGAGATAACCTTCCATATAGCGCATGTACATGGTTACTGGTGGATCTTTACTGGAGATTACCTACCATATAGCGCATGCATATGGTTACTGGTGGATCTGTCATGGAGATAACATACCGTATAGCGCATGTACATGGTTACTGGTGGATCTGTACTGGATATAACCTACCACATAGCTCATGTTTATGTTTACTTGTGGATATGTACTGGAGATAACCTACCGTATAGCGCATGTACATGGTTACCGGTGGATCTGTACTGGAGAAAACCTACCATATAGCGCATGCACATGGTTACTGGAGGATCTGTACTGGAGATAACATTCCATATAGCGCATGTACATGATTACTGGTGGATCTGTACTGGAGAAAACCTACCATATAGCGCATGCACATGGTTACTGGTTTATCTTTACTGGAGATAACCTTCCATATAGCGCATGTACATGATTACTGGTGGATCTGTACTTGAGATAACCTACCATATAGTGCATGTACATGGTTACTGGAGGATCTGTACTGGAGATAATCTACCATAGAGCATGTACATTTGTTACTGGTGGATCTGTACTGGGGATAACCTACCATATAGCGCCACATAGCGCATGTTTATGTTTACTTGTGGATACTACCGTATAGCGCATGTAAACGGTCACCGGTTCATCTGTACTGGAGATAACCTCCCATATAGCGCATGTACATTTGTTACTGGTGGGTCTGTACTGGAGATAACATATCATATAGCGCATGCACATATATAGCACTTGTACATGGTTACTGGTGGGGATGGGTATTTACTGGAGATTACCTACAATATAGCGCATGCATATGGTTACTGGTGTATCTGTCATGGAGATAACATAACTGGAGATAACCTACCATAAAGCGCATGTACATGGTTACTGATGGATCTACTGGAGATAACCTACCACATAGCGCATGTACATGGTTACTGATGGATCTGTACTGGAGATAACATACCATAAAGCGCATGTACATGGTTACTGATGGATCTGTACTGGAGATAATCTACCATACAGCGCATGTACATGGTTACTGGGGGACCTGTACTGGAGATAACCTATCATATAGCGCATGTACATGATTACTGGTGGATCTGTACATGAGATAACCTACCATCTACCATATAGCGCATGTACATAGTCACTGGCGGATCTGTACTGGAGATAAGCTAGCATATAGCGTATGTACATGGTTACTGGGGGACCTGTACTGGAGATAACCTATCATATAGCGCATGTACATGATTACTGGTGGATCTGTACTGCAGATAAACTGCCATATAGCGCATGTACATAGTCACTGGCGGATCTGTACTGGAGATATAACCTACCGTATAGCGCATGTACATGGCTACTGTTGGATCTGTACTGGAGATAATCTAAGATAACCTACCACCTAGCGCATGTACATGGTTTCTGGTGGATCTGTAGAGGAGATCACCTACCATATACCGCATGTACATGGTTACTGATGGATCTACTGGAGATAACCTACCACATAGCGCATGTACATGGTTCCAGGCGGAACTGTACTGGAGATAACCTATCATATAGCGCATGCACATGGTTACTGGTGGATCTGTCATGGAGATAATATACCGTATAGCGCATGTACATCGTTACTGTTGGATCTGTACTGGAGATAACCTGCCATATAGCGCATGTACATGATTACTGGTGGATCTGTACATGAGATAACCTACCATATAGTGCATGTACATGGTTACTGGAGGATCTGTACTGGAGATAATCTACCGTATAGCGCATGTAAATGGCTACTGTACATGGTTACTGGTGGAACTGTCCTGGAGTTAACCTACCATATAGCGCAGGAGATAACCTACCATATATTACCTACCATATAGCGCATGCACATGGTTACTGGTGGATCCGTACTCACATGGTCAGTGGTGGATCTGTAGTGGAGATAACCTACCATATATTACCTACCATATAGCGCATGCATATGGTTACTGGTTGATCTGTCATGGAGATAACATACCGTATAGCGCATGTACATGGTTCCAGGCGGAACTGTACTGGAGATAACCTATCATATAGCGCATGCACATGGTTACTGGTACTGGAGATAACCTACCATACAGCGCATGTACATGGTTACAGGCGGATCTGTACTGGAGATAACATATCATATAGCGCATGCACATGGTTACTGGTGGATCTGTACTTGAGATAACCTACCATATAGTGCATGTACATGGTTAATGGTGTATCTGTACTGGAGATAACCTAGTTACTGGTGGATCTGTACTGGGGATAACCTACCATATAGCGTATGTACATGGTTACTGGGGGACCTGTACTGGAGATAACCTATCATATAGCGCATGTACATGATTACTGGTGGATCTGTACATGAGATAACCTACCATCTACCATATAGCGCATGTACATGGTCACTGGTGGATCTGTACTGGAGATAATCTAAGATAACCTACCACCTAGCGCATGTACATGGTTTCTGGTGGATCTGTAGAGGAGATCACCTACCATATACCGCATGTACATGGTTACTGGGGGACCTGTACTGGAGATAACCTATCATATAGCGCATGTACATGATTACTGGTGGATCTGTACATGAGATAACCTACCATCTACCATATAGCGCATGTACTTGGTTACTGGTGGATCTGTCATGGAGATAATATACCGTATAGCGCATGTACATATATGGTTCCTGGTGGATCTGTACTGAAAATAACCTACCATATAGCGCATGCACATGGTTACTGGTGGATCCGTACTCACATGGTCAGTGGTGGATCTGTAGTGGAGATAACCTACCATATAGTGCATGTACATGGTTAATGGTGTATCTGTACTGGAGATAACCTGCCATATAGCGCATGTACATGATTACTGGTGGATCTGTACATGAGATAACCTACCATATAGTGCATGTACATGGTTAATGGTGTATCTGTACTGGAGATAACCTATCATATAGCGCATGCACATGGTTACTGGAGGATCTGTACTGGAGATAACCTGCCATATAGCGCATGTACATTTGTTACTGGTGGGTCTGTACTGGAGATAACATATCATATAGCGCATGCACATATATAGCACTTGTACATGGTTACTGGTGGATCTTTACTGGAGATTACCTACAATATAGCGCATGCATATGGTTACTGGTGTATCTGTCATGGAGATAACATACCGTATAGCGCATGTACATATATGGTTCCTGGTGGATCTGTACTGGATATATCCTACCACATCGCTCATGTTTATGTTTACTTGTGGATACTACCGTATAGCGCATGTAAACGGTCACTGGTTCATCTGTACTGGAGATAACATATCATATAGCGCATGCACATATATAGCACTTGTACATGGTTACTGGTGGGGATGGGTATTTACTGGAGATTACCTACCATATAGCGCATGCACATGGTTACTGGAGGATCTGTACTGGAGATAATCTACCATAGAGCATGTACATTTGTTACTGGTGGGTCTGTACTGGAGATAACATACCATAAAGCGCATGTACATGGTTACAGGCGGATCTGTACTGGAGATAATCTACCATAGAGCATGTACATTTGTTACTGGTGGGTCTGTACTGGAGATAACATATCATATAGCGCATGCACATGGTCAGTGGTGGATCTGTAGTGGAGATAACCTACCATATAGTGCATGTACATGGTTACTGGTGGATCTCTACTGGATATAACCTACCACATAGCTCATGTTTATAGTTACTGGTGGATATGTACTGGGGATAACCTACCATATAGCGCATGCACATGGTCAGTGGTGGATCTGTAGTGGAGATAACTGTACTGGAGATAACCTATCATATAGCGCATGCACATGGTTACTGGAGGATCTGTACTGGAGATAATCTAAGATAACCTACCACCTAGCGCATGTACATGGTTTCTGGTGGATCTGTAGAGGAGATCACCTACCATATACCGCATGTACATGGTTACTGATGGATCTGTACTGGAGATAATCTAAGATAACCTACCACCTAGCGCATGTACATGGTTTCTGGTGGATCTGTAGAGGAGATCACCTACCATATACCGCATGTACATGGTTACTGGCGGATCTGTACTGGAGATAAGCTATCGTATAGCGCATGTAAATGGCTACTGTACATGGTTACTGGTGGATCGTACATGGTTACTGGTGGATCCGTACTCACATGGTCAGTGGTGGATCTGTAGTGGAGATAACCTACCATATATTACCTACCATATAGCGCATGCATATGGTTACTGGTGTATCTGTCATGGAGATAACATAACTGGAGATAACCTACCATACAGCGCATGTACATGGTTACTATTGGATCTGTACTGGATATAACCTACCATATAGCGCCACATAGCGCATGTTTATGTTTACTTGTGGATATGTACTGTAGATAACCTACCGTATAGCGCATGTAAACGGTCACTGGTTCATCTGTACTGGAGATAACCTATCATATAGCGCATGCACATGGTCAGTGGTGGATCTGTAGTGGAGATAACCTACCATATAGCGCATGTACA
>NW_018479313.1:0-5424 GCF_002113885.1 Mizuhopecten yessoensis | reverse complement strand
ACAACAAACACCAACAGTACCATGTATACCACACATGATAATAGAAACAACACGATGATGAAGACAACATAACCAAACAAGGCAACAACACCAAATACAACAACAAACACCAACAGTACCATGCATACCACACATGATAATAGAGACAACACGATGATGAAGACAACAGAACCAAACAAGACAACAACACCAAATACAATAACAAACACCAACAGTACCATGCATACCACACATGATAATAGAGACAACATGATGATGAAGACAACATAACCAAACAAGGCAACACCACCAAATACAACAACAAATACAACAATAAAACGAAGACCACAATGTATAAAAGAGACAACAGGATGATGAAGACAACAGAACAAAACAGAGCAACAACACAAATAAAACTACAAAGACAACAGTGAAACGAAGACTACAATGGATAAAAGAGACAACAGGATGATGAAGACAACAGAATGAATCAGGGCAACAACACAAATACAACAACAAAGACAACAATAAAATGAAGACCACAGATGATAATTGAGACACCAGGATGATGAAGAGAACAGAACAAAACAGAGCAACAACACAAATAAAACTACAAAGACATCAGTGAAATGAAGACTACAATGGATAAAAAAGACAACAGGATGATGAAGAAAACATAATGAAACAGGACAACAACAAAAATACAACAACACACTGTAATGTACATGATGATGGTGACAACAGGATGCAGAAAAAAAACCAAACAGGACAACAACAGCAAATGCAACAACAAAGAGAACAGTTTAATAATACACATGATGATAGTGACAACAGGATGCAGGAAAAACCCCAAACAGGACAACAACAGCAAATACAACAACAAAGAGAACAGTGTAATGAACATGATGATAGTTACAACAGAATGATGAAAAAAACCTTTAAACAGGACAACCACAGAAAATGTAACAACAAAGACAACAGTGTGATAATGAACATGATGATAGTGACAACAGGATGAAGTAAAGAAAACCAGGACAACAACAAATACAACAACAAAGACAACAGTAAAATGAATACCACAACTGATATTACATACAACTGGATGATGAAGACAACAGAACAAAACAGAGCAACAACACAAATAAAACTACAAAGACAATAGAGAAATGAAGACTACAATGGATAATAAAGACAACAGGATGATGAAGACAACATAATGAAACAGGACAACAACACAAATACAACAACACACTGTAATGTACATGATGATGGTGACAACAGGATGCAGAAAAAAACCCAAACAGGACAACAACAGCAAATGCAACAACAAAGACAACAGTGTAATAATGAACATGATGATAGTGACAACAGGATGCAGACTAAAACCCAAACAGGACAACAACAGCAAATACAACAACAAAGAGAACAGTGTAATGAACATGATGATAGTTACAACAGGATGAGGAAAAAAAACTGTTAACAGGACAACAACAGAAAATGCAACAACAAAGACAACAGTGTAATAATGAACATGATGATAGTGACAACAGGATGAAGTAAAGAAAACCAGGACAACAGCAAATACAACAACAAGGATAACAGTATAATGAAGACTACAACAGATAAAAAAGACAACGGGATGATGAAGACAACATAATGAAACAGGACAACAACACAAATACAACAACACACTGTAATGTACATGATGATGGTGACAACAGGATGCAGACTAAAACCCAAACAGGACAACAACAGCAAATACAACAACAAAGAGAACAGTGTAATGAACATGATGATAGTTACAACAGGATGAAGAAAAGAAACTGTAAACAGGACAACAACATCAAATGCAACAACAAAGAGAACAGTGTAATGAACATGATGATAGTTACAACAGGATGATGAAAAAAACCTTTAAACAGGACAACAACAGAAAATGTAACAACAAAGACAACAGTGTGATAATGAACATGATGATAGTGACAACAGGATGAAGTAAAGAAAACCAGGACAACAACAAATACAACAACAAAGACAACAGTAAAATGAATACCACAACTGATATTACAGACAACTGGATGATGAAGACAACAGAACAAAACAGAGCAACAACACAAATAAAACTACAAAGACATCAGTGAAATGAAGACTACAATGGATAATAAAGACAACAGGATGATGAAGACAACATAATGAAACAGGACAACAACACAAATACAACAACACACTGTAATGTACATGATGATGGTGACAACAGGATGCAGAAAAAAACCCAAACAGGACAACAACAGCGAATGCAACAACAAAGACAACAGTGTAATAATGAACATGATGATAGTGACAACAGGATGCAGACTTAAACCCAAACAGGACAACAACAGCAAATACAACAACAAAGAGAACGGTGTAATGAACATGATGATAGTTACAACAGGATGATTAAAAAAACCTTTAAACACGACAACAACAGAAAATGCAACAACAAAGACAACAGTGTGATAATGAACATGATGATAGTGACAACAGGATGCAGACTTAAACCCAAACAGGACAACAACAGCAAATGCAACAACAAAGACAACAGAGTAATAATGAACATGATGATAGTGACAACAGGATGAAGTAAAGAAAACCAGGACAACAACAATAAATAGTAAAACAAAGACAACAGTTAAATGAAACCCCGAACAGGACAACAACAGCAAGGAGAACAGTGTAATGAACATGATGATAGTGACAACAGGATGAAGTAAAGAAAACCAGGACAACAGCAAATACAACAACAAGGATAACAGTATAATGAAGACCACAACAGATAAAAAAAGACAACAGGATGATGAAGACAACATAATGAAACAGGACAACAACACAAATACAACAACACACTGTAATGTACATGATGATGGTGACAACAGGATGCAGAAAAAAACCCAAACAGGACAACAACAGCAAATGCAACAACAAAGACAACAGTGTAATAGTGAACATTATGTTAGTGACAACAGGATGCAGACTAAAACCCAAACAGGACAACAACAGCAAATACAACAACAAAGAGAACAGTGTAATAATGAACATGATGATAGTTACAACAGGATGAAGAAAAAACAAACAAACAGAACAACAACAGAAAATAAAACAACAAAGACAACAGTAAAATGAAGACCACAACAAATAAAATAGATAACTGGATGATGAAGACAACAGAACAAAACAAGACAACAACACAAACAGAACAACAAAGATAACAGCACCCTGAAGACGGCAGATTATTATAGTATCATCACACTGATGAAGGCAAATTTACCAAACAGGCCAACAACACCAAATACAACCACAACGTCAACAGTTGCATGAAGACTACTCATGTAAAATTGACAAAATTATGATGATTAGGACAACAGAACCAATCGGATCAACAAAATAAATAGAACAACAAAAACAACAATAAAATGAAGACCCCAGATGATAATAGACACAACAGGATGATGAAGACAAAAGAATCAAACAGGACAACAGCAGCAAAGACAACAGTGAGATGATGACCACAAAAGATAAATGTGACATTAGGATGATGATGAAGACAAGAAAAGCAAACAGGACAACAAGAACAAATACAACAACAAAGACAACAGTAAAATGAAGAAAACAGGACAACAAGAACAAATACAACAACAAAGACAACTGTAAAATAAACATGGTACACACTGCCAAAAGTGATGGTGAAAAGGCTAACGTATTGGCCAACTTCTTCAGCAGCGTATTTACAAAGGAACCGGAAGGGGATATACCACAAATACCAATCAAAAATATAAATCAACAATTTCTGAACAAGGAGGTCAACGAGGAAGACCTTTCTAAACTCATAAAAGGTCTAAACACCAACAAATCTCAAGGTCCAGATAGCATTCATCCAAAATTACTGAAGGAACTAGAAACTGTAATAACTAAACCACTTACGATATTATTCAACCAATCATTAAGTACAGGCCATGTACCGTCAGTATGGAAAGAGGGGAGGATCACTGCCATTTTCAAGAAAGGGGACAAGTGTTATGCAGGAAATTACAGACCGGTTAGTCTAACTAGTATCATATGCAAACTATTGGAAAAAGTTGTGAGGGAAAGGATTATGGAACACCTTACAAACAACAACCTTCTTATATTAGTACTCAGCAATTTGGATTTGTGAAGGGAAGATCAACAGTTCTTCAACTACTCAAAACTGTAGACGACTGGACAAAAATCATTGATGAAGGAGATAGCGTTGAGGTAGTATATATGGACTTTATGAAAGCGTTCGACACTGTTCCACATATGCGGTTGATCAGCAAACTAAACGCATATGGATTGTCAGTAGAAATAATAACGTGTATAAAGGATTTTTTGGCAGAAAGGCGACAACAAATAAGTGTTAATGGACATGTATCCGAGTGGAAACATGTCACCTTCAACAATGGTCGGACACGTGGCTACTAAAGTTTCACCCAGATAAATGTAAAGCACTATATTTGGGAAAGGATAAAAATCCAAATGGTCTACACCTTTACAAGGATATGGACGGTATGAGGAGCACGATAAAGCTGAAGGAGGAAGTAGAAGAGAAAGACCTAGGAATAATTATAGACAATAAGTTAAATTTCAAAAGCCATATACAAGCCGCAGTAAACAAAGTGAATCGAGTATTATTTGAAGGACTGTGATCTGAATATAGAGGCAAATGTATATGTCTGCGTTCAGAATAATCTAAGTTAATCTAAGTTATAACAATTATAATAACCGGATAATGAAGACAACAAAATTAAGAATCACAACAACAAATACAACAACAATGACATCAGTAAAAATGAAGACCAGAAATGAAAAAGGTGAAATAGGGAAGAAGAAGACAACAGAACCAAAATCCACAGCATCAAATACAACAAAACGAACAACAGTACCATAAAGATTACAGGTGATATTAGTGACAAAAGAATAATGAAGACAACAGAACCTAACAGGACAACATCAACAAATAGAACAACAAAGACAACAGAAAAATGAAGACCACAAATTATAATAGAGAACGGGATGGTGAAACATCAAAATTAAACAGGACAACAAAGACAACAGTAAAATGAACATGATGATAGTGACAACAGGATGAATAATGAACAATAAAGAATCAAACAGGACAACAACAACAAATACAACAAGAACGACAACAGTAAAATGAAGACAACACATGATAATAGTGACAACAGCATGGATCATGAACAATAAAGAATCAAACAGGACAACAGCAACAAATACAACAAGAGCGACAACAGTAAAATGAAGACAACACATGATAATAGTGACAACAGGATGGATCATGAACAATAAAGAATCAAACAGGACAACAGCAACAAATACAACAAGAACGACAACAGTAAAATGAAGACAACACATGATAATAGTGACAAC
>NW_018479312.1:5144-5420 GCF_002113885.1 Mizuhopecten yessoensis | reverse complement strand
TGTACTTGTACTTGTAGATAGAGTAAAATGTTACATCGAGTTTACGTATTCGTGTAGATAGAGTAAAATATTACATCGAGTGTACTTATTCGTGTAGATAGAGAAAATTTTACATCGAGTTTACTTGTTCGTGTAGATTGAGTAAAATGTTACATCGAGTGTACTTGCACGTGTAGATAGAGTAAAATGTTATATTGGGTTTATTTGTACGTTTATATAGAGTAAAATGTTACATCGAGTGTACTTATACATGTATCTATAGTTTAATGTTCCATC
>NW_018479312.1:0-5065 GCF_002113885.1 Mizuhopecten yessoensis | reverse complement strand
ATAGAGTAAAATGTTACATCGAGTGTACTTGTACGTGTAGATAGAGTAAAATGTTACATCGAGTGTACTTGTACGTGTAGATAGAGTGAAATGTTACATCGAGTGTACTTGTACGTTTAGATAGAGTAAAATATTACACCGAGTGTACTTATACGTGTAGATAGAGTAAAATGTTACATTGTGTTTATTTGTACATGTATATAGAGTAAAATGTTACATCGAGTGTACTTGTACGTGCATATAGAGTAAAATATTACACCGAGTGTACTTATACGTGTAGATAGAGTAAAATGTTACATCAAGTGTACTTGTACGTGTAGATAGAATAAAATGTTATATTAGGTTTATTTGTACGTGTATATAGAGTAAAATGTTACATCGAACGTACTTATACACGTATATATAGTTTAATGCTACATCAAGTTTACTTGTACGTGTATATAGAGGAAAATGTTAAATCGAGTGTACTTGTACGTGTAGATAGAGTAAAATGTTATATTGGGTTTATTTGTACGTGTATATAGAGTAAAATGTTACATCGAATGTACTTATACACGTATATATAGTTTAATGCTACATCAAGTTTACTTGTACGTGTATATAGAGTAAAATGTTAAATCGAGTGTACTTGTACGTGTAAATAGAGTAAAATGTTACATCGAGTGTACTTGTACTTGAAGATAGAGTAAAATATTTCGTCGAGTGTACTTGTACGTTAATATAGAGTAAAATGTTACATCGAGTGTACTTATACATGTATATATAGTTTAATGTTACATCGAGTTTACTTGAACGTGTAGATAGAGTAAATTTTTTACATCGAGTGTACTTGTACTTTTAGATAGAGTAAAATCTTACATCGAGTGTACTTGTACGTTAATATAGAGGAAAATGTTACATCGAATGTACTTATACATGTATATATAGTTTAATGCTACATCAAGTGAGTAAAATGTTACATCGAGTTTACTTGAACGTGTAGATAGAGTAAATTTTTTACATCGAGTGTACTTGTACATATATATATAGTAAAATGTTACATCAAGTGTACTTCTACGTTTAGATATAACAAAATGTTACATCGAGTTTACTTGAACGTGTAGATAGAGTAAATTTTTTACATCGAGTGTACTTGTACTTGTAGATAGAGTAAAATGTTATATCGAGTGTTTTGTACGGGTATATAGAGAAAAAATGTTACATCGGGTGTACTTGAACGTGTATATAGATCAAAATGTAACATCGAAATGTACTTGTACCTGTATATAGAGTAAAATGTTAAATCGCGTGTACTTGTACGTGTAAATAGAGTAAAATGTTACATCGAGTTTACTTGTACATTACATCGAGTGTACTTGTACGTGAAGATAGAGTAAAATGTTACATCAAGTGTACTTCTACGTTTAGATATAGCAAAATGTTACATCGAGTTTACTTGAACGTGTAGATAGAGTAAATTTTTTACATCGAGTGTACTTGTACTTTTAGATAGAGTAAAATCTTACATCGAGTGTACTTGTACTTGTAGATAGAGTAAAATGTTATATTGGGTTTATTTGTACGTGTATATAGAGTAAACTATTACATCGAGTGTACTTATACTTGAAGATAGAGTAAAATATTTCGTCGAGTGTACTTCTACGTTAATATAGAGTAAAATGTTACATCGAATGTACTTATGCACGTATATATAGTTTAATGCTACATCAAGTGAGTAAAATGTTACATCGAGTTTACTTGTACGTGCATATAGAGTGTTCTTGTAGATAGAGTAAAATATTACATTGAGTGTACTTATACGTGTAGATAGAGTAAAATGTTATATCGAGTGTACTTGTACGTGAAGATAGAGTAAAATGTTACATCGGGTTTATTTGTACGTCTATATAGAGTTTAATGATACATCGAGTGTACTTGTACATATATATATAGTAAAATGTTACATCAAATGTACTTCTACGTTTAGATATAGCAAAATGTTAAATCGAGTTTACTTGTACGTGTAGCTAGAGTACAATATTACATTGAGTGTACTTATACGTGTAGATAGAGTAAAATATTACATTGAGTGTACTTATACGTGTAGATAGAGTAAAATGTTATATCGAGTGTACTTGAACGTGGAGATAGAGTAAAATGTTACATCAAGTGTACTTGTACGTGTAGTTATAGGTGTATATAGAGTAAAATGTTAAATCGAGGGTACTTGTACGTGTAAATAGAGTAAAATGTTACATAGAGTGTACTTGTACTTGAAGATAGAGTAATATTTCGTCGCGTGTACTTGTACGTTAATATAGAGGAAAATGTTACATCGAATGTACTTATACACGTATATACAGTTTAATGCTACATCAAGTTTACTTGTACGTGTATATATAGTAAAATGTTACATCAAATGTACTTCTACGTTTAGATATAGCAAAATGTTACATCGAGA
The DNA here is from genome assembly GCF_002113885.1 of Mizuhopecten yessoensis. NCBI lineage: Eukaryota > Metazoa > Mollusca > Bivalvia > Pectinida > Pectinidae > Mizuhopecten > Mizuhopecten yessoensis. The sequence goes on along the minus strand of NW_018479312.1, from coordinate 2,625 downwards.
TTACTTGTACGTGTAGATAGAGTAAAATGTTATATCGAGTGTTTTGTACGGGTATATAGAGAAAAAATGTTACATCGGGTGTACTTGAACGTGTATATAGATCAAAATGTAACATCGAAATGTACTTGTACCTGTATATAGAGTAAAATGTTAAATCGAGCGTACTTGTACGTGTAAATAGAGTAAAATGTTACATCGGGGTTATTTGTACGTCTATATAGAGTTTAATGTTACATCGAGGGTACTTGTACATGTATATATAGTTTTATGTTACATCGAGTGTACTTGAACGTGTAGATAGATGAAAATGTTATTTCGAGTGTACTTGTACATGTATATATAGTTTTATGTTACATCGAGTGTACTTGTACTTTTAGATAGAGTAAAATCTTACATCGAGTGTACTTGTACTTGTAGATAGAGTAAAATGTTATATCGAGTGTACTTGTACATGAATATATAGTTTAATGTTACATCGAGTTTACTTGTACATTACATCGAGTGTACTTGTACTTGTAGATAGAGTAAAATGTTATATCGAGTGTACTTGTACGTGAAGATAGAGTAAAATGTTACATCGGGTTTATTTGTACGTCTATATAGAGTGTAATGTTACATCGAGTGTACTGGTACGTGTAGATAGAGTAAAATGTTACATCAAGTGTACTTCTACGTGTAGAAAGAGTAAAATGTTACATGGAGTTTACTTGTACGTGTATATAGAGTAAACTATTACATCGAGTGTACTTATACTTGAAGATAGAGTAAAATATTTCGTCGAGTGTACTAGAGTAAAATCTTTCATCGATTGTACTTGTACGTTAATAGAGAGTAAAATGTTATATCGAGTGTACTTGTACATGAATATATAGTTTAATGTTACATCGAGTTTACTTGAACGTGTAGATAGAGTAAATTTTTTACATCGAGTGTACTTGTACGTTTAGATAGAGTAAAATATTTCATCGAGTGTACTTGTACGTTAATATAGAGAAAAATGTTACATCGAGTGTACTTGTACGTGCATATAGAGTAAAATGTTACATCGAATGTACTTATACATGTATATATAGTTTAATGTTACATCGAGTTTACTTGTACATTACATCGAGTGTACTTGTACTTTTAGATAGAGTAAAATCTTACATCGAGTGTACTTGTACTTGTAGATAGAGTAAAATGTTATATCGATTGTACTTGTACATGTATATATAGTAAAATGTTACATCAAGTGTACTTCTACGTGTAGATATAGTAAAATGTTACATCGAGTGTACTTATACATGTATATATAGTTTAATGTTACATCGAGTTTACTTGTACATTACATCGAGTGTACTTGTACTTGTAGATAGAGTAAAATGTTACATCAAGTGTACTTGTACGTGTAAATCGAGTAAAATGTTACATCGAGTTTACTTGTACATTACATCGAGTGTACTTGTACTTGTAGATAGAGTAAAATGTTATATCGAGTGTACTTGTACGTGAAGATAGAGTAAAATGTTACATCAAGTGTACTTGTACGTGTAGATATAGCAAAATGTTACATCGAGCTTACTTGTACGTGTAGATAGAGCAAAATGTTACATCGAGTGTACTTGTACTTTTAGATAGAGTAAAATCTTACATCGAGTGTACTTGTACATATATATATAGTAAAATGTTACATCGAGTGTTTTGTACGGGTATATAGAGAAAAAATGTTACATCGGGTGTACTTGAACGTGTATATAGATCAAAATGTAACATCGAAATGTACTTGTACCTGTATATAGAGTAAAATGTTAAATCGCGTGTACTTGTACGTGTAAATAGAGTAAAATGTTACATCCAGCGTACTTGTACTTGAAGATAGAGTAATATTTCGTCGCGTGTACTTGTACGTTAATATAGAGTTTAATGTTACATCGAGGGTACTTGTACATGTATATATAGTTTAATGTTACATCGAGTGTACTTGTATGTTAATATAGAGTAAAATATTACATCGAGTGTACTTATACTTGAAGATAGAGTAAAATATTTCATCGAGTGTGTTTGTACGTTAATAGAGAGTAAAATGTTATATCGAGTGTACTTGTACGTGAAGATAGAGTAAAATGTTACATCGGGTTTATTTGTACGTCTATATAGAGTTTAATGATACATCGAGTGTACTTGTACATATATATATAGTAAAATGTTACATCGAGTGTACTTATACATGTATATATAGTTTAATGTTACATCGAGTTTACTTGAACGTGTAGATAGAGTAAATTTTTTACATCGAGTGTACTTGTACGTGAAGATAGAGTAAAATATTTCATCGAGTGTACTTGTACGTTTAGATAGAGTAAAATATTTCATCGAGTGTGTTTGTACGTTAATAGAGAGTAAAATGTTACATCCAGCGTACTTGTACTTGAAGATAGAGAAAAATATTTCGTCGAGTGTACTTGTACGTTAATAGAGAGCAAAATGTTACATCGAGTGTACTTGAACGTGTAGATAGATGAAAATGTTATTTCGAGTGTACTTGTACATGTATATATAGTAAAATGTTACATCAAGTGTACTTCTACGTTTAGATATAGCAAAATGTTACATCGAGTTTACTTGTACGTGTAGATAGAGTAAAAT
>NW_018479311.1:2444-5412 GCF_002113885.1 Mizuhopecten yessoensis | reverse complement strand
TACAGTACCCTAACCTGTGATGTAGTACCAGGTATAAACCATACTTATAGTGGTGACATCATACCTCCTTTATGGCCAGAGTCGGACAAGTCATTGTGGTTTTGCAGGGGATCTGAGATACTGTGTGCAGAGTTTGCCATGGGGTGTAATTCAAAAGCTGAGTTGGTGTCGGGAGGAAAGGAGGAGGGAGGAAAATGTCCGCCATAGTTCTCGCTCACTGGAATAGCATTTGTTGGAACATCGTAGCGAAGCTCAGCATAAGAAATACCTACATCAAGAGACAGAGGAAGGAAACATACTGATAATAAATAGAAAAGCAAAGAGTTCATTCAAAGCATTTCCAAGAGATATGTGTTTCCCTATATTTTTTCAAAGAGGCTTTCTGCTAAAATTTGAATCCACAATATAAGATATATATTTTCTAGCCTTTTATACCTTCTCTCAATATTTTTCTATCTTGAAATTCACTTTAAATATTTTTACCCCTAAATAAAATGTGCATCTCTTACATGAAAGAAATTAATTAATTTGCAACAAAGACCTACCACTGGAATCAAATTAATTCTGTTTATAATAAAAGATGGGGACATTTTCAGCCTCAACAGTACAGAATGTGGTTTCATACATGTAGTTTCTATTTGTAAATTTCATAGATTTTAATCTATTTCTTTAACAATTATAAATATTATCAAAAATGAATAAAAATGTTGACAACCTTATATTTTTAAGAGGATTTGTTGAATGACTTCTACACAATGTGTGTAATGCTCCCTAAGTGATATTCTGTAAGAGTTAATTAGAATTGAAAGTCTGCATAAAATAGTGAGAACACAGGAACAGTGAGAGAATACACATTCCACATCCATATAAATCATACAGCAAAAACAAAAATCTTCTCATCAGGAGGAGGTGTAGTGATGAGAAGTAAGGATAAGGAAGTAGCTAACACAGGAGGGGGATGGGAGGGATAGCTAACACAGGAGAGGGATGGGAGGAGTAGCTAACACAGGATAGGGATGGGAGGAGTAGCTAACACAGGAGAGGGATGGGATGGGTAGCTAACACAGGAGCGGGATGGGAGGGATAGCTAACACAGAAGAGGGATGGGAGAGATAGCTAACACAGGAGAAGGATGGGGGGGGGGGAGCTAACACAGGAGGGGGATGGGAGGAGTAGCTAACACAGGATATGGATGGGAGGGGTAGCTACCACAGGAGAGGGATGGGAGTGATAGCTAACACAGGAAAGGGACGGGAGGGGTAGCTAACACAGGAGGGGGATGGGAGGGATAGCTAAGACAGGAGAGGGATGGGAGGAGTATCTAACACAGGATAGGGATGGGATGGGTAGCTAACACAGGGGAGGGATGGGAGGGATAGCTAACACAGAAGAGGGATGGGAGAGATAGCTAACACAGGAGAAGGATGGGGGGGGGGGAGCTAACACAGGAGGGGGATGGGAGGGATAGCTAACACAGAAGAGGGATGGGAGAGATAGCTAACACAGGAGAAGGATGGGGGGGGGGGAGCTAACACAGGAGGGGGATGGGAGGGGTAGCTAACACAGGAACGGGATGGGAGGGGTAGCTAACACAGGAACGGGATGGGAGGGGTAGCTAACACAGGAGAAGGATGGGGGGGGGGGAGCTAACACAGGAGGGGGATGGGAGGGATGGCTAACACAGGAGAGGGATGGGATGGGTAGATAACACAGGAGAGGGATGGGAGGAGCAGCTAACACAGGATAGGGATGGGCTGGGTAGCTAACACAGGAGAGGGAGGGGAGGGATAGCTAACACAGGAAAGGGACGGGAGGGGTAGCTAACACAGGAGAAGGATGGGGGGGGGGGAGCTAACACAGGAGGGGGATGGGAGGGATGGCTAACACAGGAGAGGGATGGGATGGGTAGCTAACACAGGAGAGGGATGGGAGGGATAGCTAACACAGGAAAGGGACGGGAGGGGCAGCTAACACAGGAGATGGATGGGAGGAGTAGCTAACACAGGAGAGGGATGGGAGGAGTAGCTAACACAGGAGAGGGATGGGAGGGATAGCTAACACAGGAGAGGGATGGGGGGGGTAGCTAACACAGGAGAGGGATGGGATGGGTAGCTAACACAGGAGAGGGATGGGAGGCGTAGCTAACACAGGATAGGGATGGGATGGGTAGATACCACAGGAGAGGGATGGGAGGGATAGCTAACACAGGAAAGGGATGGGAGGGGTAGCTAACACAGGAGAGGGATGGGAGGAGTAGCTAACACAGGAGAGGGAGGGGAGGGGTAGCTAACGCAGGATAGGGATGGGATGGGTAGATACCACAGGAGAGGGATGGGATGGATAGCTAACACAGGAGAGGGATGGGAGGGGTAGCTAACACAGGAGAGGGATGGGAGGGGTAGCTAACACAGGAAGGGATGGGAGTGATAGCTAACACAGGAGATGGATAGGAGGGGTAGTTACGTAGTGGAAAGCTGAAAGGTGAGGGGACAGAAAAACGGGGAAAAGAATGAAATTAGGAGAAACAGGAATTCTTTTGCAGCAAGACTGTAAGTGGAGATAGGAGCAGAAATATTGGGTGTTTAGGAGTAATATTTGTAAATATGGTTAGTTTGGTTGATACAATTTTGAGGGACAGGAAAAAGGAAGTAGAATTATAGGAGGTATTGTAAAAAGAAAGTTGTACAATGGGTGTGGGCTGGTGATGGTGGTAGAACGGGTGTGGGCTGGTGATGGTGGCAGAACGGGTGTGGGCTGATGATGGTGGTAGAACAGGTGTGGGCTGGTGATGGTGGTAGAACAGGTGTGGGCTGGTGATGGTGGTAGAATGGGTGTGGGCTGGTGATGGTGGCAGAACGGGTGTGGGCTGGTGATGGTGGTAGAATGGGTATGGGCTGGTGATGGTGGTAGAATGGGTGTGGGCTGGTGATGGTGGTAGAATGGGTGTGGGCTGGTGATGGTGGTAGAA
>NW_018479311.1:0-1500 GCF_002113885.1 Mizuhopecten yessoensis | reverse complement strand
GGGTGTGGGCTGGTGATGGTGGTAGAATGGGTGTGGGCTGGTGATAGTGGTAGAACGGACGTGGGCTGATGATGGTGGTAGAACGGGTGTGGGCTGGTGATGGTGGTAGAAGGGGTGTGGGCTGGTGATGGAGTAGAAATATTGGGTGTTTTGGGGACACATGTACCTGTTCCGTCACTGGACTCTGTACACACATTCTTTGGCACGGGTTGGGGAATAAGATGTTTGTCCAGTGGAGTGCCTTCTCCTAGTGGTGGGAGTGGCAGCTGTCTGCGACTGAAAAATACAACAGCTTTCTACTTAATCTCAAAACTTAACTTGTTTTAAAAAACATACAACATATTTGAAATATGTAGTCAAGCTGGTACAAGAAGGTGTTGCATAGACAGGGAAAATCGCTCACCGAAAGATTTAATTAAATTGTTTTGAATAAATTACTTATCAAACAAATGATTAAATTTTATCGGGACTGCAACTGTGACTGCAGCGCCCCCTCAAAAATGTCATCAACCAATATGCCTTTAAGGGATCTATATTGCAATTATAACAAAATTGCAATTTGCCAGCACTTCTATATAATGAAAAGTTATCAGTTATCCTCATTTCGTGAGGATAACCTTTCTTTCATTTTACTAGTATTATATAGGCATAGTGTATCTTGAGACTGAAAGTTGGTAAAATGTTTTTTTCCAAAAATCCCCGGTTTTAAGAAACTGGTCCAAAAATATGGATTTTGGAGACTGTTGAAATGTGTTCTTTGTTACTTGTTAAAATGGGCCTAGGTAGCAAATATGTAGTTCTGGGAAGTTGTACAAGCAGAGCATGCACAATGTTAAAATGACATCAATACTTCCCAATTTGGGACATGGATCTTTTATGACCAGCAGATCACATGGACAGTACAAGGTCCTGTACAGACCTGTGGTGGTTAGACAGGCTTCACACTGACAATACTAGGTCCTGTACAGACCTGTGGTGGTTTGACAGGCTACACACTGACAGTACTAGGTGCTGTACAGACCTGTGGTGGTTAGACAGGCTTCACACGACAGTACTAGGTCCTGTACAGACCTGTAGTGGTTAGAGAGGCTTCATACTGACAGTACTAGGTCCTGTACAGACCTGTTTTCCCAGTTTGGGACATGGATCTTTTATGACCAGCAGATCACATGGGCAGTACAAGGTCCTGCACAGACCTGTGGTGGTTAGACAGGCTGTACACTGACAGTACTAAGTCCTGTACAAACCTGTAGTGGTTAGAGAGGCTTCACACTGACAGAACTAGGTCCTGTACAGACCTGTGGTGGTTAGATAGGCTTCACACTATACTAGGTCCTGTACAGACCTGTGGTGGTTAGACAGGCTGTACACTGACAGTACTAAGTCCTGTACAAACCTGTAGTGGTTAGAGAGGCTTCACACTGACAGTACAAAGTTCTCTACAGACCTGTGGAAGTAAGACAGGCTTCACACTGACAGTACAAGGTTCTGTACAGACCT
>NW_018479310.1:4548-5409 GCF_002113885.1 Mizuhopecten yessoensis | reverse complement strand
TAACTGAGGGCAGGGTATGTGTTACAATAGAGTGGTGTGACGGATGAGAGGTATAAATAACTGAGGGAAGATTATGTGTTATTAACAGAGGTTGTGAGAGCAGTATAATTGTTCCATATGTGAGTTTTCTACATCAGTCCACAGTTCCCTGCTGCTTTATTTACAGAACAGTGTGACATCAGACCTGGAGGGAGGAAACAGACAGAAGGCCATGAAGAGACTGAGGGTGCCACCTCTGGGAGAAACGGTAGGACGTCTTATATATAATTGTTTAAGCCTAGCATGGCTCCAAAAGCAAAGTTTTTCTTACCTTGTTATACAGTGTCATACGTCTCTATACTGCTGTCCATACTCTCGGACACCTTCATGTGTGGTCATATTACCATAAAACTTCATACAGAGATAAAGTAGCTGGAATAAATAGAAGGACACTTGGTGCAGTGACATCATCTCTCTGACACTTGCATTTCTGGTTGGATTTTCATGTAACTTCATACATAGGTCAATAGGCCAATATATTCAGATTAAATGTACTCATAGGTGAATTGAATGTGCTTGCATTTAAGCATTTTACTTCAGTTTACATCAGTTTTAGGAGTTACTACTAATAAGATAGTTATGTAGTGATTGTTTTGTTTGCAGCAATCTCCTTGGACGACCTTCAGAGTGGGGTTGTTTTTTGGTTGGTTCTCAGTGATGTCAGTGGTCCTGGTGCTAACAGGTGAGTTAATTAATTCTCAGTGATGTCAGTGGTCCTGGTGCTAACAGGTGAGTTAATTAATTCTCAGTGATGTCAGTGGTCCTGGTGCTAACAGGTGAGTTAATTAATTCTCAGTGATGTCAGTGGTCCTGGTGCTAACA
>NW_018479310.1:0-539 GCF_002113885.1 Mizuhopecten yessoensis | reverse complement strand
TATTTATTCTCTAGTGCTAGGGGTAGAAACCTACATGATATTTATTCTCTAGTGCTAGGGGTAGAAACCTACATGATATTTATTCTCTAGTGCTAGGGGTAGAAACCTACATGATATTTATTCTCTAGTGCTAGGGGTAGAAACCTACATGATATTTATTCTCTAGTGCTAGGGATAGAAGCTAGGGGTAGAAACCTACATGATGTTTATTCTCTAGTGCTAGGGGTAGAAACTTACATGATGTTTATTCTCTAGTGCTAGGGGTAGAAACCTACATGATATTTATTCTCTAGTGCAAGGGGTAGAAACCTTTACCATATTTATTCTCTAGTGTTAGGGATGAAACCTTCCTTGAAACCATCTCTAGTGTGGGAGGTCTCTTTGATCTACAGAATCCTATACTACATCTAGTCATTATGATGTACTGAACCCTTTACTACCTTACAGCTGGCATCATCCCTGGCGGTACTGTGGGCTATAAGTGTGTATATATGTACTACATCTAGTCATTATGATGTACTGAACCCTTTACTACCTTA
>NW_018479309.1:4735-5408 GCF_002113885.1 Mizuhopecten yessoensis | reverse complement strand
ACACAGTTAAGTATAGTGGTACTGGATATAGACACCTGAATTTGCCTTATTGAAAATACATTTATTACCTGTCTTTTAGCATGTACCGCCAAAAATCTCTTTGGATGGAAGATTGTGGTATGTCCGTTACATTGTGCTACTTAAGGTATGAAAATAAGTCATGACCCCTATGATATAAGTTGTCCGTTACATTGTGCTACCTGAGGTATGAAAATATGACATGACCCTGATGATATAAGTACCCTTCCACATGACCCCTAAGGTATACGTACCCTTTCACATAATCCCAGTAGACTGTGTGTGCCTGCTTTTCCTCCCCTAAAAGGGCATGAACCAGGCTGAGGTAGTAGAGGAGTTTAGGGTCAGAGGTTGAAAGATCAATCAACATTGGCTTGGCTTGCTCCAACCATTCTCTTCCTGAAAGTAACAAACACTTCATTACATTTCAAGAAGTGACGTCATTCAATAGTCACCACTAACTGGTTCAGAGATATCTAGCTTACCTTTACCCAGCCTCCATAATGAAACAAGAGCTGTTGGAGAACAGCATTGCTCGCCTGTTGGTGATATATGTTGTAAGATAGGAAATATCAATAGAAACACGTATACAGTAAAACCTTGATAAAATGCTTGTCATTTCATTTGCCACCTCACTTACCGCCAACATATTTCA
>NW_018479309.1:0-970 GCF_002113885.1 Mizuhopecten yessoensis | reverse complement strand
GGGAACTGACGTTTCTACGACGCCAAGGAAAACGTACCCATTGGGTAATAATTGCGTAGGCAACACCGCCATACAGTCTTTCTTCTCTAATAAAGCTTCGAATATCTTTTTCTGTTCGGGTTTCAGATGATCATTCTCAAATAACTTCAGAACTATTGCATCCTTCTCATCAATGTCCACCATATTTGTTACAACTCCAAGGGCCCTTTTGAAAGAGGGTTTCTGATTGGTCAAAATTTAATGAGTATTTATAAATATAAAGGTCACCTGAAAGTGACCCTGACCGCGGCACACTCAGATGTTCAGGCATGGTACGAAGTTAACGAAGCCATGTAACATAGGATTTTAATCAGATTGTTTTCCAAGCATTCTGGACATTAATAATAATATTTCGAGGTTCTTATATCACAACCTAGTTCGTAGGTCGTCTCAAAGCGGTTCACAAATTATTTGCCGTGGTTATAGGGCCTTTGCAACCAGCCAATATCTTTCTTTTATTATCCGTGGTTATAGGGCCTTTGCAACCAGCCAATATCTTTCTTAACTCTCTGGGGAGAACACAGCCGGTGCTGCCATTTTGGCACTCACAGCTACAATTCTAACACTGCCCAACCACGTACTCATTTACAGCTGAGTAGACTGGAACAAACGCAGTAAAGTATCTTGCTCAACGATACAACACAGTGCCATGACATGACTTGAACCCGCGACCCTTTGGTCATGAGCCCAGCATCCTACCAATAGACAACTGTGCCTCCAATGTAGAAGCTTTTAAGTATTTTCAGTCCAAAATAATACCTTTGCAAATTATATAACCTGAAAAGCAATCCCAAGCATACACTGTTGGTATGGAAGCACTGTATGAAGTCTGAGCTCTATTGACCTAAAGAATTTCAAGTTATTGCACAGAAATCTTGTTTCTGACGACAAAACCCACACCGACACTGACAAAGTAAAAAAAAAACAAAGT
>NW_018479308.1:1654-5400 GCF_002113885.1 Mizuhopecten yessoensis | reverse complement strand
ACACGTTTGCAGGGGCCAGGGAACTGTTTGAGTGAAGCGCTACCCGAGACTATGGCGGGAAACTCTGCAAAGGACAGGGGGCTACGATTATAGAAGTCTGGCCACTGTCGCGGAGCAATCGGATAGCACTGTAACCCACTCGAGTGGGGTACTCACCAGCACAGCTTGGTAGACAAGAGCATCCCAAAAGTTGATTAGACTGGTGTGGGGGTGACTAGGCAGTAGTTTAATGGGAGATAAATTACACGGCACTGCTGTGTTCCTATGTTTAGTAATAAGAGCAAGGACAGTAAAAATCCCTGTGTATTTTTGTGACCCAGGTAAATGGGATCACATTGTACAGTTGGGAGACAGCTTTTAATCAGAAGCCCTATTTAAGTCAGCTATCAATACGGAGGTTCAGAAAGAGACGATTCTCTGCCTCCCAGGCAGCCTCTGGGCCTTTAGAGACAGAGTGGTTTTCTGCTCAACCGTCTCCGGAAACTGTGAGGGATCGGCCCCTTGAGCGGTTATCTGCTCAGGGGTGGGATTGTGTTATCAACTCCCTGTCACAGTCAGCATACAAGTGGAGGCACAGTATGCCTATTGCCAACCATAAATTTTATATTTTTAATGGTCCTGTACCATGGAGGAGGGCACTTTTAAGATAAGCCCATCAACAGAATTAGATCTATGAAGTATGGGCCCGAACTTCCACTACTGGGCACGGTGAAACTGTGTTCCTGCTAAGGGTCCCCTATGCTTAAGGGGTGACCCGACCTTGTCCAAATCCACCAGAAAACAAACATCTCCAGCATCTTGAACAACACCAGAGGATCTGCTACCTCATGATTCCTGATCAGCAGCTTTCAACCTCAAGAGGGGGCCTTCATAAAACAGGGAAGAGTGTGGTGAATTTTGGGTAGAGTTATCTCCCTTAGACCTATAACCGCGCCGACAACCTGGATGTGACATCTCGCGCGGTCTCTTACATCTTGACCTTGTTACTTGATTTCCTACTACTACGCTAAATTAAACGATAAAGCTTATTGCGGGCCACTCAATCGGCAAACCTCGGCCGATTCCGGTACCCTTCATCTAGCAAAATTTCAATGTCATGTTTGTTCTCTCTGAATCTCCTTAATGGCATCTGTGAAGGTTAAAATCCAAAGGTACCACTGAAGGAACTGCATAACGTAATTGTGTAAATCATCCGATTCTCCTGCTTCAGATTTTATAATCCTGACTGGGATTTTATGATTTGACAAACAGATATCAACTGTGACTCCGTGTTTAGCCTGTTCCGGTGTAACGTTAAATATGACGTTGTTGTTGTTAATATTCAAATCAAACTTGAGCATTCTTCCATCCACTACGCTATTGACTGCAAGGTGAGTGTCCAAGATATCCACATTCAGTAAAACTTCATGTTCCTGAATATGAAATAGTACGTTATTATAGAAAAGATAGAATGGTTGGGTTAATGTTGGAAGACACCATTTATAGTCTTGCATGTATCACCAACACAGTTCTAATTAAAAAGAGCACTGTATTGATAGTTATGTGTAGTTTAAATTTGTGAAACACATTTTTAGAAAATGTTATTAAATTAAAATCTATTGATAAATTGTATGACACATGTAAACAGATTTGTTTATTGTTGTTTACGTCCTTTTGATAAATTGTATGACACATGTAAAAGATTTGTTTATTGTTGTTTATCTCCTTTTGATAAATTGTATGACACATGTAAACTGTGAGATTTGTTTATTGTTGTTTACCTCCTTTGGAGAAGTGCACACAAGCTCCTGTATAACCTCATCCATGATGCTGTGAAAGACATCTTTCTTGTACTTATTTTGCATAAATTTGATGTTGGTCTTCAGGTGAAGGTGTTTTGGTTCTGCATCAAGTGAGTCCATACCAAATTTGTCCATAACAAATGACAGGAAGTAAGCATTTCCCACTGTTAGGGCAAAATCTTTAGGGCCTAACAGTAATGAAAAAATGACATGTATAAGTGTCATAGTCAAAAACTCAAGATCAATTTAAGGTGTTTCTTTGTCGTTTCAAAGACAAAGGTTATAGTTCTATCAATATGTGTTCACTTGTAATTATTTCATAGTAAGCACACTTTGGTACCCTTACTTGTATCAAATTGTATGTATCCTACTAATTAACAAGATGTGTTTGTTACATATGAATGCTGCCAGTGACATATCAAATCAAATAGCTGGGCATCCAGCAATCTGTAAATATTTCATTTTGAAATGAAAAGTAAACTAGCGGCCTGGAACTAGCCTGGATAGGGTTTGGGGTGTTCAGGTCAAAATATCTCAATTAATTATAATACATGTATCTGGTGCTGGGATGTACATGTATGTATACATTGTATGTAGCTGCCACGTACCGGCTGCTATAAAACCATATTTAATATATCATTTTGATCCCAATAAACCCATCCACCTTGCTCCTCCATTACATAAAAGGGCTTTATTATTTAAGTGTCAAGTATTAGGTCTTTATGTATTCAACTTAAGAAGTAAAGGTCAAGGTTTAAGTTAAAAAAGAAGTTTCAGTTTGTGATATTGATAGACAAACAAACCGTAAAAGACAGACAATCTAATATCTTTATACACCAACCTTTCAATCCAGGGGCATAAATATGATTGTAGTATTATACATGTACCTCAAACCGGCCTTTGACCTTTCATTTATGTTGCTCCGTTCAATGGCTAACTTTCAATTGAACAGAGTGCCTTTGTCTCCACCACTGGTGGTTTTGTAGAATCTCTTGTACGTTTAGAGTCATTCGGCACACCTCGAGCTCGGCAGGATCTTTCCACAATATAATTATTATTATTACATTCTTAACGGCCCATCAACACTGAAAATAATCAATAAATGATGAATACAAATAGGTATGACACAACATCAAATGAATTGAACGTGGAAAATATGTAATAAGAGGCCCAGAGGGTCTGTATTGCTCATCTGGATATTGCAGTGAATATGGAGAAACACTCTACATTTCTTCAGAAGAAGGCATTGAAAGATTCACTATTTTTTCCTATATTTGTCCCCAACCCCTCAGGCCAATAACCAACGTTTATACAGACCATATATATGGAACAAATTCTTTCATTTCTACAGAAGAAGGATTTTAAAGAATTTGCTATATTTCCAACATTGGGCCCCACCTCTCAGGCCCCTGGGGGCCAGACCCACCGTTTATACAAAATCTAAGTTTCCCTTCCCCCAAGGATGCTTCTGACCAAATTTGTTTATGACAAGTAGCGATTTATAGGAAAAGTTGACGGACGACGCGCCATCACAAATGTATTTGGACACTCACATACATCTTGTGGTACAGACAGACAGCTTTTAGATTTTTCAAAAATTTGTCTATCAAAACACTGGCAACTAAAAAACTCAGTATGTTCAGACTTCTTTGAAAAAATACAATTTATAGTACATGAGTACTTGAGTTTTGATTATGTCCAGCAATTTTTTTATTATATATATACAAGCTTTCCAGTCACACATCATAAGTTTTCTAAATATTTTAATGTATACATTGTATTAGGAACACACAATTGCATTTATTCTGTTTAATAAGTTTATTCCACATTACCTCCAGTAGATCTTATAATATATGGAATAATTCAACAATGATTGGTTCCAAATGCTCCAGTCGATCTACTGCTGTCAATGCTCCAACCTGAACAGCCTCGGCTCCTTGCAGCCTCACTCAGGTCAGTTGGTCT
>NW_018479308.1:0-1564 GCF_002113885.1 Mizuhopecten yessoensis | reverse complement strand
CTGGAACTAGCCTGGATAGGGTTTGGGGTGTTCAGGTCAAAATATCTCAATTAATTATAATACATGTATCTGGTGCTGGGATGTACATGTATGTATACATTGTATGTAGCTGCCACGTACCGGCTGCTATAAAACCATATTTAATATATCATTTTGATCCCAATAAACCCATCCACCTTGCTCCTCCATTACATAAAAGGGCTTTATTATTTAAGTGTCAAGTATTAGGTCTTTATGTATTCAACTGAAGAAGTAAAGGTCAAGGTTTAAGTTAAAAAAGAAGTTTCAGTTTGTGATATTGATAGACAAACAAACCGTAAAAGACAGACAATCTAATATCTTTATACACCAACCTTTCAATCCAGGGGCATAAATATGATTGTAGTATTATACAGGTACCTCAAACCGGCCTTTGACCTTTCATTTATGTTGCTCCGTTCAATGGCTAACTTTCAATTGAACAGAGTGCCTTTGTCTCCACCACTGGTGGTTTTGTAGAATCACTTGTACGTTAAGAGTCATTCGGCACACCTCGAGCTCGGCAGGATCTTTCCACAATATAATTATTATTATTACATTCTTAACGGCTCATCAACACTGAAAATAATCAATAAATGATGAATACAAATAGGTATGACACAACATCAAATGAATTGAACGTGGAAAATATGTAATAAGAGGCCCAGAGGGTCTGTATTGCTCATCTGGATATTGCAGTGAATATGGAGAAACACTCTTCATTTCTTCAGAAGAAGGCATTGAAAGATTTGCTATTTTTCCTATATTTGTCACCAACCCCTCAGGCCAATATCCAACGTTAATACAGACCATATATATGGAACAAATTCTTTCATTCTTACAGAAGAAGGATTTTAAAGAATTTGCTATATTTCCCTTATTGGGCTCCACCTCTCAGGCCCCTGGGGGCCAGACCCACCGTTTATACAAAATTAGTTTCCCTTCCCCCAAGGATGCTTCTGACCAAATTTAGACAAAATCCGCTCGGTCGTTTATGACAAGTAGCGATTTATAGGAAAAGTTGACGGACGACGCGCCATCGCAAATGTATTTGGACACTCACGTACATCTTGTGGTACAGACAGACAGCTTTTAGATATTTCAAAAATTTGTCTATCAAAACACTGGCAACTAAAAAACTCAATATGTTCAGACTTCTTTGAAGAAATACAATTTATAGTACATGAGTACTTGAGTTTTGATTATGTCCAGCAATTTTTTTATTATATATATACAAGCTTTCCAGTCACACATCATAAGTTTTCTAAATATTTTAATGTATACATTGTATTAGGAACACACAATTGCATTTATTCTGTTTAATAAGTTTATTCCACATTACCTCCAGTAGATCTTATAATATATGGAATAATTCAACAATGATTGGTTCCAAATGCTCCAGTCGATCTACTGCTGTCAATGCTCCAACCTGAACAGCCTCGGCTCCTTGCAGCCTCACTCAGGTCAGTTGGTCTTCTCCAACTGGAACCTTTAGCTTGTTAAGGTCACATGCTGAACATGTCATTAACTCTGTACAATTGGGCTA
>NW_018479307.1:4612-5399 GCF_002113885.1 Mizuhopecten yessoensis | reverse complement strand
TGAAAAACCAACATGGCGGCTTAAGCGGTAAGATCGGATTGATTGCAAAACATTATTGGTGATATTTAAATCAAATGGAATTCTTGCAAGAATTTTAACTGGTCACGAATAGGTCGGTCACTGATAAAAGATAAAATACAGTTTCCTAAAAATGAAACGTCCTAGTTATGGAAAACAAATCAGGAAATCATCGCCACAATATCTCGGACTGCCAAAACGGTAAAACTGGTTACTGTACAGTAGCATAAAAGTGATCCGGTATATATTGCAAAGCTTTATTATGTGATATTTTAACAAATTGAAGTGATGCCAACGGAAAAAAATAATGTTTTTACCGTGCTGTCACTTAAGTCTATGTATTAACTAATATATTGTCTTTTCTTTACAGTTTAAGTGATGGATTCAGATTCAGATCAGATTCTACTAAAAATTAATTGGACTTGTTTTACATGCAACTTGGCAGCTCCAGACCATTCGTTGGTCTCCCTTTGGAGAGGGCAAAGAAGGCAGAAATTTTTATTGACGGTGACTATAGGTAAACAGTTAGTATTCAATATTAATATTTTGAATAATATAAATAAGCATAGAATATGTATTTTGTCGTCGGTGCAGTAATTATTTTGAAGTGTAGCTTCTAAGTCAGTAAAATTCAACTTAACTTCACAACAAGAGATGTGTTTCAAATCGGTAAAATCGGTAGGGAATTAATTGTAAGATTATGGATGAATGCAATTATGAAAAACATGCACATATTTAATATGAAGTGCACATTTTTAATTATTACAGG
>NW_018479307.1:0-959 GCF_002113885.1 Mizuhopecten yessoensis | reverse complement strand
AATGAGGTCAAAGGTCAACTTTGGTTAAAAGCTTTAACAATCTTCTTCTCAAGTTCCATAAGGCCCAGGGTCATGATATTTGGCCAGTATGTACATGGGATGGAGTGCTATTAAGTTTCCTCATTAAAATGACCTTGACCTACTTTCAAGGTCACAACGGTCAAATATGTTAAAATTTCAAACAACAATATCCTAAGAACCATTTGAACTAGTCATGATGCTTGGGTATATTATGTAGACCAGCAGTGCAAACATTTTTTTTAATTACAGTAATGAGGTCAGAGGTCAACTTTAAGTGCAAGTCGGCAGTCAAGGGTCAATATGGGTTAAAAGCTTTAAAATTAAAATTAAAATTTCAAGTTTCAAACAACAATATCTTCAGAACCGTTAATAGATGTTAAAATTTCTTGTGTTTTAGTTACTAAATTTGGTCTTAAGTTACCTATATGTTAGTTTCATGTAACAAAAGAAACAGGTGAGCGATACAAGCCCTCTGGGGCTCTTGTTTTAAATAAAACTTGAATTAAAACTTAACAACATGAATTTTGTTTTCATTAATTGAAGACACTTTAATTTCATCCATTTGGAGTGTTAACATGTGTTTACATGCGATCTCGTGCCAACATTTCTCATTTCAATGCCCCTTCAGCAGCATTTTCAAGTCCAGGTGGCAAACAAAAAACCTCTTCCTCTTCTTCTTCTTCGAACAAGTACTCCATATTGTCACCTTGATCTAAACATATATTATGTAGAATACAGCAAACAGTGATAATTTTGCAAGCTGTTGAAACGCTTACAACATTAACGAATTGGAGTCTGCGGAAACGTCTCTTCAATAAACCGAAGGCACGTTCAATGACCACACGTGTTCCTGAGATGCATTTGTTAAAATTCACCTGTCTCTCTGATAGTACTCCAACACGCCTGTATGGGGTCATGAGCCATCTTTTCAGAGGATA
>NW_018479306.1:4205-5380 GCF_002113885.1 Mizuhopecten yessoensis | reverse complement strand
AAGTATCCGTTTTCTGGGTGACTCAGAATATCTGTTGTCTTGGTAACAATGGCAAGTATCCATTGTCCTGGTGACTCAGAATATCTGTTGTCTTGGTATCAATGGGAAGTATCTGTTGTCTTGGTGACTCAGAATATCTGTTGTCTTGGTATCTATAGCAAGTATCCATTGGCTGGGTGACTCAGAATATCTGTTGTCTTGGTATCTATAGCAAGTATCCATTGGCTGGGTGACTCAGAATATCTGTTGTCTTGGTATCAATGGCAAGTATCCATTGGCTGGGTGACTCAGAATATCTGTTGTCTTGGTATCAATGGAAAGATATACCCATTTAGATACTAATACTGCTGTCTACCAACATGACTGTTGTCTTGGTGACTATCAGTCGTGATGGTAGACACCAGTATTAGTATCTAAATGGGTATATCTGTGGCTGGTGACTATCTGTCGTGTTGGTAGACAGCAGTATTAGTATCTAAATGGGTATATCTGTGGCTGGTGACTATCAGTCGTGTTGGTAGACAGCAGTATTAGTATCTAAATGGGTATATCTGTGGCTGGTGACTATCAGTCGTGTTGGTAGACAGCAGTATTAGTATCTAAATGGGTATATCTGTGGCTGGTGACTATCAGTCGTGTTGGTAGACAGCAGTATTAGTATCTAAATGGGTATATCTGTGGCTGGTGACTATCAGTCGTGTTGGTAGACAGCAGTATTAGTATCTAAATGGGTATATCTGTGGCTGGTGACTATCAGTCGTGTTGGTAGACAGCAGTATTAGTATCTAAATGGGTATATCTGTGGCTGGTGACTATCAGTCGTGTTGGTAGACAGCAGTATTAGTATCTAAATGGGTATATCTGTGGCTGGTGACTATCAGTCGTGTTGGTAGACAGCAGTATTAGTATCTAAATGGGTATATCTGTGGCTGGTGACTATCAGTCGTGTTGGTAGACAGCAGTATTAGTATCTAAATGGGTATATCTGTGGCTGGTGACTATCAGTCGTGTTGGTAGACAGCAGTATTAGTATCTAAATGGGTATATCTGTGGCTGGTGACTATCAGTCGTGTTGGTAGACAGCAGTATTAGTATCTAAATGGGTATATCTGTGGCTGGTGACTATCAGTCGTGTTGGTAGACAGCAGTATTAGTATCTAAATGGGTATATCTGT
>NW_018479306.1:0-316 GCF_002113885.1 Mizuhopecten yessoensis | reverse complement strand
ATATACAACCATGTTTGTAGTGTTAATAGGGTGTAGAGATATACAACCATGTTTGTAGTGTTAATAGGGTGTAGAGATATACAACATGTTTGTAGTGTTAATAGGAAGAAGAGATATTCAACCATGTTTGTAGTGTTTATAGGAAGAAGAGATATACAACCATGTTTGTAGTGTTAATAGGGTGTAGAGATATACAACCATGTTTGTAGTGTTAATAGGGTGTAGAGATATACAACAGGTTTGTAGTGTTAATAGGAAGAAGAGATATACGACCATGTTTGTAGTGTTAATAGGGTGTAGAGATATACAACCATGT
>NW_018479305.1:4642-5365 GCF_002113885.1 Mizuhopecten yessoensis | reverse complement strand
TGACCGTTGTACCTGTATACAAGTGATGAACGCTGTACTTGTATACAGGTGATGACTGCTGTATCTGTATACAGGTGATGACTGTTGTACCTGTATACAGGTGATGACCGCTGTATCTGTATACAGGTGATGACTGCTGTACCTGTATATAGGTGATGACTACTGTATCTGTATACAGGTGATGACTGCTGTACCTGTACACAGGTGATGACTGCTTTACCTGTGTACCTGTATATAGGTGATGACTACTGTACCTGTATACAGGTGATGACTGCTGTACCTGTACACAGGTGATGACTGCTTTACCTGTGTACCTGTATATAGGTGATGACTACTGTACCTGTATACAAGGGATGACTGCTTTACCTGTATACAGGTGATGACTGCTGTACCTGTACACAGGTGATGACTGCTTTACCTGTATACAGGTGATGACTGCTGTACCTCAGTATACAGGTGATGACTGCTGTACCTGTATATAGGTGATGACCGCTGTACCTGTATATAGGTGATGACTACTGTATCTGTATACAGGTGATGACCGCTGTACCTGTATGCAGGTGATGACTGCTGTACCTGTATATAGGTGATGACGCTGTACCTGTGTACAGGTGATGACTGCTGTACCTGTATACAGGTGATGACTGCTTTACCTGTATACAGGTGATGACTGCTGTACCTGTATACAGGTGATGACTGCTGTACCTGTATATAGGTGATGAC
>NW_018479305.1:0-533 GCF_002113885.1 Mizuhopecten yessoensis | reverse complement strand
CTGTATACAGGTGATGACTGCTGTACCTGTATACAGGTGATGACTGCTGTACCTGTATACAGGTGATGACTACTGTATCTGTATACAGGTGATGACTGCTATACCTGTATATAGGTGATGACTGCTGTACCTGTATACAGGTGAAGACTACTGTACCTGTATACAGGTGATGACTGTTGTATCTGTATACAGGTGATGACTGCTGTACCTGTATACAGGTGAAGACTACTGTGCCTGTATACAGGTGATGACTGTTGTATCTGTATACAGTTGATGACTGCTGTACCTGTATACAGGTGATGACCGCTGTACCTGTATACAGGTGATGACTGATGAACCTGTATACAGGTGATGACTACTGTATCTGTATACAGGTGATGACTGCTAGACCTGTATATAGGTGATGACTGCTGTACCTGTATACAGGTGATGACCGCTGTACCTGTATACAGGTGATGACTGTTGTACCTGTATACAGGTGAGGACCGCTGTATCTGTATACAGGTGATGACTGCTGTACCTGTATACAGGTG
>NW_018479304.1:4894-5357 GCF_002113885.1 Mizuhopecten yessoensis | reverse complement strand
ATAACTCTAGTAAGCTGTATGGGCAAGTTATTTACGTCCGTATTACATAGGAGACTTCTAAAATGGGATAAAGAACATTCGATTATCACAGATGCCCAATTTGATTTCAAAGCGGGATCTTAAACTGTTGATGCAATTTTTGTTTTACAATCGCTGACTAATAGAACTTTATAGAAAAAGAAGAGATTATTTTGCTGTTTTGTAGACTACAGAAAAGCATTTGATCTCATTGACAGAAGTAAACTTTGGTGTAAACTAATAAAGCATGGAGTACAGGGTAAAGTACTCAGAATTATAACATCATTGTACGAAAATGTCAAATCGTGTGTAAAATATAATGGAGGTATATCAGAGTATTTCAACAACAAGATCGGTCTTTTTCAAGGGGAAGTACTCTCACCGATTCTGTATAGTCTTTTTGTGAATGATTGTGAAATGCATTTTATAAATCAAAACTGTTCAT
>NW_018479304.1:0-742 GCF_002113885.1 Mizuhopecten yessoensis | reverse complement strand
GAACTACAACATATGCTAGATGCATTGTTATTATACAATAAGGAATGGAAACTCACACTTAATATCGAAAAGACCAAAGTAGTAATAT
The DNA here is from genome assembly GCF_002113885.1 of Mizuhopecten yessoensis. Classification (NCBI taxonomy): domain Eukaryota; kingdom Metazoa; phylum Mollusca; class Bivalvia; order Pectinida; family Pectinidae; genus Mizuhopecten; species Mizuhopecten yessoensis. The sequence continues at coordinate 654 of NW_018479304.1, read as the reverse complement.
TTAGAAATGGAGGGATTGTGCGAAATGAAGAAAAATGGTACTATGACAATAATGAATTGCAACAAGTGAACGGGTTTAACTACCTGGGCATGCTTTTTAACTTCAATGAAAAAATTCAATAAAACGCAACAACATGCTGCCGAAAAAGGACGAAAGGCATATTTTGCTTTATATAACAAAATAAGAAACCACAATTTCAACACTCAAACGTTATGTTCAGTGTTTGATACGTATATTAGCAGTGTACTAGGGTATGCGAGTGAAATTTGGGGTTTTCACAGAGCGTTGGAAGTTGAAAAAGTACATACTTGTTTTTGTAAAAATATTTTAGGTGTTGGTAAGAAAACATGTAATGACTTGGTATATTTTGAATTAGGCAGACTTCCGATGCATGTTGCAAGAAAATTGAAAATATTGAAATATTGGATCAAAGTCAAAGACTCAGACAATTGTATACTCAAAGCATGTTACGAACAAAGAAATCTAGATAATGATGACTGGATTATGAAAATAAGACAAGAACTGAATTTACTAGGATTGTGGTATTTATGGAACAGCAACTATGATAGTAAGGTTATGTATAAAATTATAGAACAAATTTTTTATGAAATTCATACTCAAGAAATATTGTCAAATATAAGAAATTCGTCCAAA
>NW_018479303.1:4793-5352 GCF_002113885.1 Mizuhopecten yessoensis | reverse complement strand
AGACAATGAAAGGATATATGTGATGTACTTATGCTTCCCTGTAGAAAGAGAAAGGGACATCTGTGATGTACTTATACTTCCCTGTAGACAAAGAAAGGGATATATGTGATGTACTTATACTTCCTTGTAGATAAAGAAAGGGATATCTGTGATGTACTTATGCTTCCCTGTAGATAAAGAAAGGGATATCTGTGGTGTTCTTATACTTTCCTGTAGACAATGAAAGGGATATCTGTGATGTTCTTATAATTCCCTGTAGACAATGAAAGGATATATGTGATGTACTTATGCTTCCCTGTAGAAAGAGAAAGGGACATCTGTGATGTACTTATACTTCCCTGTAGACAAAGAAAGGGATATATGTGATGTACTTATACTTCCTTGTAGATAAAGAAAGGGATATCTGTGATGTACTTATGCTTCCCTGTAGATAAAGAAAGGGATATCTGTGGTGTTCTTATACTTTCCTGTAGACAATGAAAGGGATATCTGTGATGTTCTTATAATTCCCTGTAGACAATGAAAGGATATATGTGATGTACTTATGCTTCCCTGTAGA
>NW_018479303.1:0-306 GCF_002113885.1 Mizuhopecten yessoensis | reverse complement strand
GTGATGTACTTATGCTTCCCTGTAGATAAAGAAAGGGACATATGTGATGTACTTATACTTCCCTGTAGACAAAGAAAGGGATATCTGTTATGTACTTATACTTCCCTGTAGATAATGAAAGGGACATATGTGATATACTTATACTTCCCTGTAGACAAAGAAAGGGATATATGTGATGTACTTATACTTCCTTTTAGATAAAAAAAGGGATATCTGTGATGTACTTATACTTCCCTGTAGATAAAGAAAGGGATATCTGTTATGTACTTATGCTTCCCTGTAGATAAAGAAAGGGACATATGTGAT
>NW_018479302.1:4737-5349 GCF_002113885.1 Mizuhopecten yessoensis | reverse complement strand
TATACTGGAGACAGTATGTACTACAACTATATATACTGGAGAGAATATGTACTACTACTATATATACTTGAGACAGTATGTAATACTACTATTTATACTGGAGACAGTATGTACTACAACTATATATACTGGAGAGATTATGTACTACAACTATATATACTGGAGAGAGGATGTACTACTACTTTATATACTAGAGACAGTATGTACTACTACTATATACACTGGAGACAGTATGTACTACAACTATATATACTGGAGACAGTTTGTAATACTACTATATATACTGGAGACAGTATGTACTACTAATATATATAGTGGAGACAGTATGTACTACTGCTATATATACTGGAGACAGTATGTACTACAACTTTATATACTGGAGACAGTATGTACTACTACAATATATACTAGAGACAGTATGCACTACTACTTTATAAACTGGAGACAGTATGTACTACTGCTATATATACTGGAGAGAGTATGTACTATTACTATATATACTGGAGACAGTATGTAATACTACTATATATACTGGAGACAGTATGTACTACTACTATATATACTAGAGACAGTATGTACTACAACTTTATATACTGGAGACAGTATGTACTA
>NW_018479302.1:0-414 GCF_002113885.1 Mizuhopecten yessoensis | reverse complement strand
ACTATATATACTGGAGAGAGTATGTACTACTATTATATTTACTGGAGAGAGTATGTACTACTACTGCTATATACTAGAGACAGTATGTACTACTACTATATATACTGGAGACAGAATGTACTACAACTATATATACTGGAGACAGTATGTAATACTACTATATATACTGGAGACAGTATGTAATACTACTATATATATTGGAGAAAGTATGTACTACAAGTATATATACTGGAGAGAGTATGTACTACTACTATATATACTGGAGACAGTATGTACTACGACTTTATATACTGGAGACAGTATGTACTACAACTATATATATTGGAGAGAGTATGTACTACTACTATAAATACTAGAGACAGTATGTATTACAACTTTATATACTGGAGACAGTATATACTACTACTATATATA
>NW_018479301.1:0-5335 GCF_002113885.1 Mizuhopecten yessoensis | reverse complement strand
TTAACTAGGGCGCTATATTAGTGATGTATATGTTTGGTCGTGAGTCGGGGAGTGATGTGATCATTATTGTTATACTGTAGATAAATGTTACAGAGTCGGGGAGTGATGTGATCATTATTGTTATATTGTAAGTAAATGTTACAGAGTTGGGGAGTGATGTGATCATTTTTGTTATACTGTAGGTAAATGTTACAAAGTTGGGGATCGATGTGATCGTTATTGTTATACTGTAGATAAATGTTACAGATTCGGGGAGTGATATGATCATTATTGTTATACTGTAGGTAAGTCTAGTTCCTCTCTTTCCGCACTCTAGTTCCTCTCTCCATACTTTAGTTCCTCTCTCCGTACTCTAGTTCTTTTCTCCGTACCCTGGTTTATCTCTCCATACTCTAGTTCCTCATTCCGTACTCTAGTTCCTCTCCCTGGACTATAGTTCCTCTCTCCGTACCTTAGTTCCTCTCCCTGTACTATAGTTCCTCTCTCCGTACTCTCGTTCCTCTCTCTTTACTCCAGTTCCTCTCCCTGAACTCAAGTTACTCTCTTTGTACTCTAGTTCCTCTCTTCGTACTCCAGGTCCTCTCCCTGTACTCTAGTTCCTCTTTCCGTACTCTATTTCCTCTCCCTGTACTCTAGTTCCTCTCTCCGTAGTCTAGATACTCTCTCTGAACTCTAGTTCCTCTCTCGATACTCTTGTTTCTCTCTCCGTACTCTAGTTCCTCTCCCTGTACTCTAGTTCCTTATTCCGTACTCTAGTTCCTCTACCTGTACTCTAGTTCCTCTCTCCGTTCTCCAGCTCCTCTACCTGTACTCTAGTTCCTCTCTCCGTTCTCCAGCTCCTCTCCCTGTACTCTAGTTCCTCTCTCCGTTCTCCAGCTCCTCTCCCTGTACTCTAGTTCCTCTTTCCGTACTTTAGTTCCTCTCCCTGTACTCTAGTTCCTCTCTCCGTACTCTAGATACTCTCTCTGAACTCTAGTTCCTCTTTCCGTACTCTAGTTCCTCTCTCCGTAATCTAGTCCCTTACCTGTACTCTAGTTACTCTCTCCGTACTCTAGTTACTCTCTCTGTTCTCAAGTTCCTCTCTCCGCACTCTGGTTCAACTGCCCTGAGTCTTGTTTCCTTTCTCTGTACTCTAGTTCCTCTCTCCATACTCTAGTTTCTCTCCCTGTACTCTAGTTACTTTCCCACTACTCTTGTTTTTCTCTCTGCACTATAGTTCCTCTCTCCGTACTCTAGTTCCTCTCCATGTACTCTCGTTTCTCTCTCCATACTCTAGTACCTCTCCCTGTACTCTAGTTCCTCATTCCGTACTCTAGTTCCTCTCCCTTTACTCTAGTTTCTCTCTCCGACCTCTAGTTACTCTCTCTGTACTCAAGTTCCTCTCTCCGTACTCTAGTTCCTCTCCCTGTAATATAGTTCCTCTCTCCGTACTCTAGTTCCTCTCTCCGTACTCTAGTTCATCTCTCCGTACTCTAGTTCCTCTCTCCGTACTCTAGTTCCTCTCCCTGTAATCTAGTTCCTCTCTCCGTACTCTAGTTCCTCTCTCCGTACTCTAGTTCATCTCTCCGTACTCTAGTTCCTCTCTCCGTACTCTAGTTCTTCTCGTCGCACTCTGGTTCAACTGCCCTTAGTCTAGTTTCTCTACGTACTCTAGTTCCTCTCTCCGCACTCTGTACCCTCCCCGTAGTCTAGTTCCTCTCTCCGTATTCTAGTTTCTCTTTCCCTACTCTAGTTCCTCTCCCCGTACTCTAGTCCCTCTCCATGTACTCTAGTTTCTCTCTCCGTACTCTAGTTCCTCTCCCTGTACTCTAGTTTCTCTCTCCGCACTCTGGTTCCACTGCCCGTAGTCTAGTTACTCTCCCCGTAGTTTAGTTCCTCTCTCCGTGCTCTAGTTCCTCTCTCCGCATTTGGTTCAACTGCCCTTAGTCTAGTTTCTTTCTCCGTGCTCTAGTTTCTCTCCGTTCTCTAGTTCCTCTCCCCGTACTCTAGTTCCTCTCTCCGTACTCTAGTTCCTCTCCCTGTACTCTAGTTCTTCTCCCTGTACTCTAGTTACTCTCTCTTTACTCTAGTTCCTCTCTCCGTACTCTAGTTTCTCTCCGTTCTCTAGTTCCTCTCCCCGTACTCTAGTTCCTCTCTCCGTACTCTAGTTCCTCTCCCTGTACTCTAGTTCTTCTCCCTGTACTCTAGTTACTCTCTCTTTACTCTAGTTCCTCTCTCCGTACTCTAGTTTCTCTCCGTTCTCTAGTTCCTCTCCCTGTACTCTAGTTCCTCTCTCCGTACTCTAGTTCCTCTCCCTGTACTCTAGTTACTCTCTCTTTACTCTTGTTTCTCTCTCCGTACTCTAGGTAACTCCCAATACTCTAGGTCCCCTCTCCGTAGTCTATGTCTCCATCCTGTTTAAGTCCCTCCCCGAACAATTGTTTTAGCCTGAACATTTCAACAGTTTGTTTTATAAATAGTGCTTTTTAATGTTTGTTTTTGTTTTACGTTCCATTTACAACTATTGTCATTTAAAGACGTGCTTCTGATTGTATAATATATATATATATATATAAACTTTATTTATTTACAACAATTATGAAACAAGTTATATTAACTTATATGAATCACTCTTGTTGGCCCGGATATTAGCGCGCAGGTGGTATTTGGGTGGAAGGAAACCGGAGCACCCGGAGAAAACCCACGTTATCGGGCAGGTGGCCCCATACCTTTTCACGTCCGATCAGGGAATAGAACCCCGGTCGCCTTGGTGAAAGGCAAGTGCGCTATCCACTGCACCACCCGACCACCCGCTGATCATAGATGGTCAGACGCCTTAAATACTACACATAACACGTTATTGAAATCCTGCGTATCTGTGTTTTGTAACTATTTTCATAATCTTATTTAATCTCATTGGTGCACATTATTGTAATCTAGAAAGTTTTATCATAAACCATCTATGCAAACATCGATATATTGTAAATAACATGATAAGCTCTACAGTTACACCTGTCAATCATAACTAAGATAATTCGATATATAATTCGCTTCATCTAAATATTAGAAATCGAACCGACAATGAATAATTCAAAAAGTTAAGAATATCAATTTTTACACAGAATTTAACAGAAATTTACACAAATGAACAGTCGTGACACAGATATATAAACCGAAATATAGACCATTGTCTTCGTTGATTTTCCAAAAACTCTTACACCTTTTCCAAGCTTGATGATGTTGAGTGCGATATATCAATGCCTGCTCATTGTGCAACGCGAAACCCGGTAGGAATATAGGCCAACTTGTCCCAGTCTCCCGTTGTCCTAGGGTTATTAGCCAAACTTACCCCGGTCTCCCCGAGTCCTAGGATTATGGTCCAACCTTGTTCCGGTCTCCCCTTGTCCCAGGAGTATAAGCCAAACTTGCCCCAGTCTCCCCTTGTTCTAGGATTACATTGTATCAGCATAACTTAGTCCTGGTTTCCACTTGTCCTAGGATTATAAGCAAAACTTTCTCCGGTCTTTTATTGCCCTAGGATTATGGTCCGAACTTTGTCCTGGCCTCCCCTTGTCCTAGGATTAAGGGCCAAACTTGCCCCGGTCTCCCTTCTCCTAGGGTAATGGGCCAAACCTTTCCCTGATGTACCTTTGTCCTATTGGATTATGAGTCAAACTTTGCCTCTGTCTCCCCTTGTCCTGGGATTATGAGTCAAACTTTGCCTTTGTCTCCCCTTGTCCTACAGGGTTATGGGCAAAACTTTCCCGGTCTTCCTTTGTTCTATGATTATGCGCCAAACTTTCCCCGATCTCTCCTTGTCTTAGAATTATAAGCAAATCTTGCCTGGTTTCCCCTTATCCTAGGTTTGTGGGCCAAACTTGCTTCGGTCTTCCGTACACTATTCGGCTCTAGGTGCCGTGTCAACCGATTGAAAGTCACAAGCCGTTTTTTCAGTTAGTAGAATGTGGTCATAAAACTACCTCAAGGTCAAATAAACACTGCAGATATATATATGGGTCACCATATACTGACCTATCATTTCATATTTGTTACAAATGAATACTTTTGTATGGTTCAAACCCCAAATTTATGTCGTGTTTATACGGTATCTGAATATATGATTGCTAAAATATCATTTTTTTTATTAGAATTAAAATATCAGATATTTATACAAGTTCACTAATCTTAATCAATATTCTTATATACATTTTCACTAACCTCTAATATGTATCAGATAGACTTTACACCACAAACGTTCAATAGCCTTTACTTATGCATCAGAATATTTCTACGAAAGTTCACTAACCTCAGTATATATATCTATCAGTATATTTCTACGCAAGTTCTCTAACCTCTATACATGTATCAGCATAATTTTACTGACGTTCACTAACCTTTACACATGTATCAGAATATTTCCACGAAAGTTCACTAATCACTGTATACAAATTTACTAACCTATCCATATGTATCAGAAAACCTCTTCATAAGATCACTTACCTCTATCTATGTATCAGAATATTTCTAAACAAATTAACTAACCTCTATCAGTATATTTCTTCTTAACTAACCTCTATCTATGTATTATAATATATATTTCTACACAAGTTCACTAACATCTACACATGTATAAGAATATATCTACATAAGTCACTTACACCTATCGATGTATAAGAATATTTCTACGCAAGTCTACTAACCTCTTCTATGTATAAGAATATTTTACACAAGTTTGCTAACCTCTGTATATATGTATCAGAATATTTCTACACAAGTTCACTAACTTAGTCCTGGTTTCCACTTGTCCTAGGGCCTACACATGTATCAGAAAATCTCTTCATAAGATCTACATATGTGTAATAATTTTTGTCTACTCAAGGTCACTAACCTATATATATATCTATGTTTCAGAATATCTCTACAAAAGTTTACTAGCCTATCCATATGTTTAGGTTAATTTCTACACAAGTTCTTGAACCTCTATACATTATATATGCAACATATTTTTTCTGGACCAGTTAACTTACTTTTACATATGTATCAGAATATTTCTATACAAGGTCACTAACCTCTACATATGTATAAGAATTTTGTCTAGTCAAGGTCACTAACCTCTATGTATATAAGTGTATCAGAATGTTCCTACGTAAAGTCACCAATGCCTATCTATGTATCAGAATATTTCTTCACAAGTTCTCTAACCTCAATATATTACATGTACATATATATATATAAGAATATCTCTACTAAAGGTTACTAACCTTTCCATATGTATCGGTATATTTCTTCAAAAGTTCTTGAACCTCCATACATTATATATGGATCATAATTTTTCTGCACTAGTTAACTTACCTTT
>NW_018479300.1:1610-5321 GCF_002113885.1 Mizuhopecten yessoensis | reverse complement strand
TACAATGGAGCTATATGCCACCGTGCCCTACATGTGGGTATACAAGTATGCATTAAAACACAGGAATCGTACGACATAGCATCCGTCCTCCGAGTATATAAGTTAACAAGAGCAGAATTGCAAATGCTTTTGAAAATAAGCTGCAAGAAATTTGAGCAAAGATTGGGCCCGTATGCCACCATCATCAGACAGTTAATGCCACTCCGATCCAGGGGCAGTCATTCAAGGTCACCTCCAGTCTCCCATGATGGGAATCCAACTTATCAAAACACTACCCATGGTGACCAGGCAACAATGCCTGCCAGCTTCATCAGCATGTTTCAAGGTGCTCTTCAGAACATGACGTTATCTCTGGTGAATGCAATAAAAGAGGCCATTACTGAAAATAGAACCTATTCACCATCTTCACAACATGGATCAGCTGAGAAACATCCAGAACAGCACCGCTCTGCAAACCGTTACATATACCCAAACAACTCGGAAGGGTCTACCTGTAAATCATCATCACGGACTAGTATCAGTCAGCACAGGACGAGAATGACAACCTGTACAGATGTGTCATCAAGCAGCAGCAGTGAAGATTGTCAGCCGTTATTGATAAAGAACCTCAGAAACGTAGACACAGACATTCCAGGGGTAATGTAAAACTGCCCGTTTATACTGATAAAGAGAAATGGGATGTATGGTACAACAGGTTTGAGGCTGTATCCAGGCTTCTGGGATGAACTGATGTTGACAGATTGGAGGAAATTTTACCAAAACTCCAGGGAGATGCATGTGATTTTGCCTTTGGACAACTGCGCTCAAAGATCATAAGTAATTATCAACACCTGATCCAAGAACTCAGGAATCGCTTTGATGTTGTGGATACAGAACCCTGAAGAGACTGTAGAAAGATATGCGGGTGAGCTGAAGCGGTTGTATGACAAGGGATACAAGCACCGATCAGCAGAAACCAGGCGTGAAGATCTATTAAGGAGATTTTACATTGGGTTACTGGATGACCAGGCCAGAATACATGTGGAGCTTAACAAGGACCCTCAGAATATTGACGAGGCAGTAGCACATGTAGTCCATTATGTGGAAACAGTTCAATATCCTACAGGAAAGGATGGCCGTAGGAAACCGACTAGACAGGTCCAGCAGGCACCTAAAACAGAGTGATAACACACAACATCAACCTCGAGGTCAAAAGTCTAGGTCACAACCAAAGCAAGGTCAAGGTGAACTGATTACTATGACAAAGGAAGATCTTCACCAACTGATACAGGAGATGAAGCAAAGTATCATATCAAATGAATGCAGACAGAACAGAAAAGGAAAAGACAGTGATCAGCGGATAGACACCAGGTGTTATACATGTGGAGGTCAAGGCCACTTTGCTAGGAACTGTCCTGTCAGCAACAATGGAAGTGGGCGATGGGGATTCAGAAACCAGACACAACTTGATCCAAAAGCTAAACCATATTCACCAAGGGTATCTGATGGAAACCTGTCATCCGAAAGAGGTTCATCATTTCAACAACAGGGATCTTTAAACTAGAGAGGGTTGACTCAACAGGCCGTGATGAAACGCACCAGAATACTGAAGGCCGAACCCCTGAAGGCCAATCTATGGACAGCCTGGAAATGGCTCCTGAGAAGACACTAGAGAGGCAACAAGAGGGATCGAACATAATTGGATGCCAGGTACTAAGAAGTGATGGCGTATATGTTAAGGGTAAGGTCCTTGGGATCAAGGTGATGTTTACCGCAGACTCCTGGGCTGCTCGAACAGTACTCTCCACTAGGGGAGATGTAAAAATGTGGTATTTTACTGGATTGTTTGTCATAAAGTATGATATCTCCCTGTATTGTTCAATAATAGTCACTGACTGTAGTGTCACCAGTGTGACAGTAGTTTAAATGTTGTAAATATTTTGGAGTTGTCAAACACAATGTCCATTCAAACGGTATTTACTCTTATTCAAGTGTTTTCCAGTGTTCAATATGGTTATTATTCAGATGTAAATACCTTTATTATCTTGGTTAATCGTTAATCCAGGGTAAAAACCGTCTGGAGAGAGCGAGAAATGTAATGTTTTTGCAGAGAACGTATACCCTGCTAGTGTGTATGGACGTCGCCATTTTGTGAACTCTCGTGACCTCTTGAACTGTGGCAGTCGGGGTCACTTGAGTGTTTATTCCGTTGTGTATTGAAAGTATTGGAAATACGGGAATTGTTGGAAATACAAGATGCGTTGGAAGTATTGGATTGCGAGTCAGAGAGTGAATAACGGTACGAAAGAGTTGTAGATGTGAATACTATGAAATACAATATATATTAATATTGATTTGTGAAGTATTTTTCATACAAGTGCCAATGTAGATCGTCGTATTTTATTTGGGTTCAACCATAGGCACTTGACGCTTTGTTATGTCAGATTTTTTTTTTTTTATATAAGTATACATTTATTTTTTCAAAAGTATTATCTGAGAATTATCTGAATAAAAAAAAAAAATGACAAAAAAAAAAAAAAAAATGAAAAAAAAAAAAAAAAAAAAAAAAAAAAAAAAAAAAAAAAATGCATGCATTCGAACCGCCTCGAATGCATGTACATTACATTTTTTTTTTTATTTTTTTTGTCATTTCTTTTTTTTATTCAGATAATTCTCAGATAATAATTTTGAAAAAATAAATGTATACTTATATAAAAAAAAAAAAATCTGACATAACAAAGCGTCAAGGGCCTATGGTTCAACGGGTACTACGTTGCGAGCAACGGGTGTGGCGCCGTTACCTCTTCGGAGTCCGCTGGGGAACGGGTGTTGCCCCGTTGAACTCGTGCGTTGCCCCGTTGATGTTAGCGTTCTTACTATAAGCGTAGGGATTTCTTGGGGCGTTGGGAAATCAGTTGCGATCGGATATTCTGAGGGTAAGGTTGGTTTATGCGCTGCTGGCAGCTACTACATCTTGTCAGTATGTTTAGTTTATAGGTTAAGAGAAGCAACTCGTAGATGAGGATAAGGGGATGGACGGGGGATTTTAGTAATATTTACATTTATGGAAGATAATTTAACTTTGTCTTTCTAGCGTACTTTTGGTGTTTCAGACAGTATAGTTTGACTTTCATCATTCATAGAGCCTACTGTAGTGATCAGAATAATTCTAGATCTATACTTTATCTATTTGCTTATCCTACTATATTAATTCATATAGAGTTGGTATTTTATAGTATTCATTCATTGGCACTTGGTTCATTTCTGTTATTATCTAAACTACAGTAGGGATAACTAGACTTGTTTTGTCCCCTACATATATCAGAAAGTTCTGGTATCCAGGGTTCAGACTAGTCCGAATTATTCTGACGTTTTATCGACTTTTTTCATATCGGTCCCCATACATATATTTTAGTCACATGGCATTGGAAGGCGGGGCTATCAAAAAACTAGAGTAAAACAGAGTAAGTTTGAAAAAATATGTTTTTAGTGATTGTATTAGTTGTTTGAGGCATGTTATGTATGTTCATCTTGTGCATAAAGAATAGATCTTTCGATCCATGTGCGACATGTGTGTGAAAGTGACGATTTGTTTCTAAAATATCAGTTTGAAGTGCGCTCCGGGCGCGGGTCGCATATTTCCCGCATATTATAGAGGGCCGGAGTTCTGACGTTAATCGACGACAGACCGATATGAAAAAAGTCGATAAAACGTCAGAATAATTCGGACTA
>NW_018479300.1:0-1011 GCF_002113885.1 Mizuhopecten yessoensis | reverse complement strand
CCTAGTCACGACTAGCACCAACGACTATACCTAGTCACGACTAGCCTGGTCGCGACTAGCACTGCACAGCCTATGCCCGTGACACCTTCTGTCTAATGGTATCTCGCTACAGCACTCAATCGTTTATTTAACATATCTTCCATGCAGTGTGTGGATCAAGGCAAGACTTATTCAGTCACTTCTATCTTTCCAACACAAAGCCGGTCTCGCATATATTAGATACTTGCGATCTGTCACTGCTGTGCACACGCCGAGATCAGAACAGAACTGGGCCGATTGTCGCTGGATTCTGCCTTTATACCCTCTTGCTATCCTAGCGACACCTAGCGGTGAGTGAGGTATAATCACCTGTACGTTTTGATTGTACCTCGAAAACTATCTGTCATCTAAGCGTTCGAATTACGGAGACATAACACAAATGATTAACGCCAACCGATCAACGTATCTAACCTGAATAATATGCTTAATCAGCGAAGGTAGGATTATGATATGTACATTCATCACAATACCAGATAATTTCCTGGGGGCTTGTCATAAGCATTTAGTGACAGTTTAGAATAGTCGTGCTCTCCATGTAAAGGGTTGAGGCAGGGGCGAAAGATGTGCGCAAACTTATCTTATGCTTTCTGGTTCTTCTTAAGTTACTAAGAACTAGTCAGTCATTAGGTACTTGGTTTGGAAATACCAGATAATTTCCTGGGGGCTTGTCATAGGCATTTAGTGACAGTTTAGAATAGTCGTGCTCTCCATGTAATGGGTTGAGGCAGGGGCGAAAGGTGTGCGCAAACTTATCTTATGCTTTCTGGTTCTTCTTTAGTTACTAAGAACTAGTCAGTCATTAGGTACTTGGTTTGGAAATACCAGATAATATCCTGGGGGCTTGTCATAAGCATTTAGTGACAGTTTAGAATAGTCGTGCTCTCTATGTAATGGGTTGAGGCAGGGGCGAAGACCGTTACAATACAACTTTCGTCTAATAGAGAGTTCATCTAAACGTGATACAACCTTCGT
>NW_018479299.1:4901-5320 GCF_002113885.1 Mizuhopecten yessoensis | reverse complement strand
AAGTACTGGGGCCATATTGGCCTCTTGTTTCCATTAGACTCTGGTATCTGTAAACCTGTTTGAACTATTTACAGACTATCCTGTTTACCATGGATGAAAATACTCTGGAAGCCATATCTAAGAATGACGATGCATATGAGGGTGACATGTTTAGTGACGACGAGCTGTATGATGTTGCTTTTGAACGCCCAGACACAGATGATGAGGGTGATGATGATGTAAGTTTATGAATTATAAAATTGTAGAATTAATTTCAACAGCCCATTTCATATGGGTAAGAAAGTGATGTTCGGTTATCATATTTATAGCAATTACTTGTAATATATCTGTTAACCACACTATCTATACCCTCACTACAGTCACTATCTATACCCACACTACAGTCACTATCTATACCCACACTACAGTCACTATCTATA
>NW_018479299.1:0-213 GCF_002113885.1 Mizuhopecten yessoensis | reverse complement strand
CTACAGTCACTATCTATACCCACACTACAGTCACTATCTATACCCTCGCTACAGTCACTATATATACCCACACTACAGTCACTATCTATACCCTCGCTACAGTCACTATATATACCCACACTACAGTCACTATCTATACACACACTACAGTCACTATATATACCCTCGCTACAGTCACTATCTATACCAACACTACAGTCACTATCTATACCC
>NW_018479298.1:0-5305 GCF_002113885.1 Mizuhopecten yessoensis | reverse complement strand
GATGTCACTATGATACCATTCTACAGTACTTGATGTCACTATGATATCATTCTACAGTACGTGATATCACTATGATACCATTCTACAGTACCTGATGTCACTATGATACCATTCTACAGTACGTAATGTCACTATGATATCATTCTACTGTTTGTGATGTCACTATGATACCATTCTACAGTATATGATGTCACTATGACACCATTCTACAGTATGTGATGTCACTTTGATACCATTCTACAGTATGTGATATCACTATGGCACCATTCTACAGTACGTAACGTCACTATGGCACCATTCTACAGTATATGATGTCACTTTGGCACCATTCTACAGTACGTGATGTCACTATGATACCATCTACAGTACGCTATGTCACTATGATACCATTCTACTGTTGGTGATGTCACTATGATACCATTCTACCGTATATGATGTCACTATGATACTATTCTACATTATGTGATGTCACTATGGCACCATTCTACAGTACGTGATGTCACTATGATACGATCTACAGTACATGATGTCACTATGATACCATTCTACTTTATGTGATGTCACTATGATACCATTCTACAGTACATAATGTCACTATGATACCATTTTACAGTACGTGATGTCACTATGATACCATCTATAGTATACAATGTCACTATGACACCATTCTACAGTATGTTCTGTCACTATGATACCATCTACAGTATGTGATGTCACTATGATACCATTCTACAGTACGTGATGTCAATATTATACCATTCTACAGTATGTGATGTCACTATGATACCATTTTACAGTATATGATGTCACTATGATACCATTCTACAGTATATGATGTCACTATGATATCATTTTACAGCAAATAATGTCACTATGATACCATTCTACATTATGTGATGTCAATATGATACCATCTATAGTATACAATGTCAATATGACACCATTCTACAGTATGTGATATCACTATGATAGCATCTATAATATACAATGTCACTATGACACCATTTTACAGTATGTGATGTCACTATGATACCATTCTACAGTACGTAATGTCAATATGATACCATATATAGTATACAATGTCACTAAGATACCATTCGACAGTACGTGATGTCACTATGATACCATCTACAGTACTTGATGTCATTATGATACCATTCTACAGTACGTAATGTCACTATGATACCGTTTTACAGTATATGATGTCACTATGATACCATTCTACAGTATGTGATGTCACTACATTTGTATGATACCATTCTACAGTATATGATGTCAGTATAATACCATTTTACAGTACATGATGTCACTAGTATATGATGTCACTATGATATCATTCTACAGTACGTGATGTCACTATGATGCCATTTTACAGTATATGATGTCATTATGATACCATTCTACAGTACGTAATTTCACTATGATACCATTCTACAGTATGTGATGTCACTACATTTGTATGATACCATTCTACAGTATATGATGTCACTAAGATACAATTCTACATTACGTGATGTCACTATGATACCATTCTGCAGTACGCGATGTCACTATGATACCATTCTACAGTCCGTGATGTCACTATGATGCCATTCTACAGTACGTAATGTCACTATGATACCATTTTACAGTACGTAATGTCAATATGATACCATATATAGTATACAATGTCACTAAGATACCATTCTACAGTACGTGATGTCATTATGATGCCATTCTACAGTACGTAATGTCACTATGATACCATTCTACAGTATATGATGTCACTAAGATACAATTCTACATTACGTGATGTCACTATGATATCATTCTACAGTACGTGATGTCACTATGATCCCATTCTACAGTACGTAATGTCACTATGATACCGTTTTACAGTATATGATGTCACTATGATATTCTACAGTACGTGATGTCACTATGATCCCATTCTACAGTACGTAATGTCACTATGATACCATTTTACAGTACGTAATGTCAATATGATACCATATATAGTATACAATGTCACTGATACCATTTTACAGTATGTGATATCACTATGAAACCATCTATAATATACAATGTCACTATGAAACCATTCTACAGTATGTGATGTCACTAAGATACCATTCTACAGTACGCGATGTCACTATGATACCATTTTACAGTACGTAATGTCAATATGATACCATATATAGTATACAATGTCACTGATACCATTTTACAGTATGTGATATCACTATGAAACCATCTATAATATACAATGTCACTAACTATGATACCATTCTACAGTATATGATGTCAGTATAATACCATTTTACAGTACATGATGTCACTAGTATATGATGTCACTATGATATCATTTTACAGCAATAATGTCACTATGATACCATTCTACAGTACGTAATGTCAATATGATACTATCTATAGTATACAATGTCACTATGGCACCATTCTACAGTATGTGATGTCACTACATTTGTATGATACCATTCTACAGTATATGATGTCACTATAATACCATTTTACAGTATATGATGTCACTGTGATATCATTCTACAGTATATGATGTCACTATGCTACCATTTTACAGTATGTGATATCACTATGATACCATCTATAATATACAATGTCACTATGAAACCATTCTACAGTATGTGATGTCACTACATTTGTATGATACCATTCTACAGTATATGATGTCACTAAGATACAATTCTCTATGATACCATTTTACAGTACGTGATGTCACTATGATACCATTCTGCAGTACGCGATGTCACTATGATACCATTTTACAGTAAGTGATATCACTATGATACCATCTATAATATACAATGTCACTATGACCCCATTTTACAGTATGTGATGTCACTATGATACCATCTATAGTATACAATGTCAATATGACACCATTCTACAGTATGTGATATCTCTATGATAGCATCTATAATATACAATGTGACTATGACACCATTTTACAGTATGTGATGTCACAGTATATGATGTCACTATGATACTATTCTACAGTACGTGATGTCACTATGATCCCATTCTACAGTACGTAATGTCACTATGATACCATTTTACAGTATATAATGTCATTATGATACCATTCTACAGTACGTAATGTCACTATGATACCGTTTTACAGTATATGATGTCACTATGATACATTCTACAGTACGTGATGTCACTATGATCCCATTCTGCAGTACGTGATGTCACTATGATACCATTCTGCAGTATGTGATGTCACTATGATACCATTTTACAGTACGTAATGACAATATGATACCATATATAGTATACAATGTCACTAAGATACCATTCTACAGTACGCGATGTCACTATGATACCATTCTACAGTATATGATGTCACTAAGATACAATTCTCTATGATACCATTTTACAGTACGTGATGTCACTATGATACCATTCTGCAGTACGTCATGTCACTATGATACCATTCTACAGTACGTAATGTCAATATGATACCATATATAGTCTACAATGTCACTAAGATACCATTCTACAGTACGCGATGTCACTATGATACCATTCTACAGTATATGATGTCACTATAATACCATTTTACAGTATATGATGTCACTAAGATACCATTTTACAGTATATGATGTCACTGTGATATCATTCTACAGTATATGATGTCACTATGCTACTATGATACCATCTCCAGTATATGATGTCACTTGATAGCATCTATAATATACAATGTCACTATGAAACCATTCTACAGTATGTGATGTCACTACATTTGTATGATACCATTCTACAGTATATGATGTCACTATAATACCATTTTACAGTATATGATGTCACTGTGATATCATTCTACAGTATATGATGTCACTATGCTACCATTTTACAGTATGTGATATCACTATGAAACCATCTATAATATACAATGTCACTATGAAACCATTCTACAGTATGTGATGTCACTACATTTGTATGATACCATTCTACAGTATATGATGTCAGTATAATACCATTTTACAGTACATGATGTCACTAGTATATGATGTCACTATGATATCATTTTACAGCAATAATGTCACTATGATACCATTCTACAGTACGTGATGTCACTGACACCATTCTACAGTATGTGATGTCACTACATTTGTATGATACCATTCTACAGTATATGATGTCACTAAGATACAATTCTACATTACGTGATGTCACTATGATATCATTCTACAGTACGTGATGTCACTATGATCCCATTCTACAGTACGTAATGTCACTATGATACCGTTTTACAGTATATGATGTCACTATGATATTCTACAGTACGTGATGTCACTATGATCCCATTCTACAGTACGTAATGTCACTATGATACCATTTTACAGTACGTAATGACAATATGATACCATATATAGTATACAATGTCACTAAGATTCCATTCTACAGTACGTGATGTCACTATGATGCCATTTTACAGTATATGATGTCATTATGCCACCATTCTACAGTATGTGATGTCACTTATGATACCATCTACAGTACGTGATGTCACTATGACACCATTCTATATTATGTGATGTCACTATGATACCATCTATAGTATACAATGTCAATATCACCCCATTCTACAGTATGTGATATCACTATGATACCATCTCCAGTATATGATGTCACTTGATAGCATCTATAATATACAATGTCACTATGAAACCATTCTACAGTATGTGATGTCACTACATTTGTATGATACCATTCTACAGTATATGATGTCAGTATAATACCATTTTACAGTACATGATGTCACTAGTATATGATGTCACTATGATATCATTTTACAGCAATAATGTCACTATGATACCATTCTACAGTATATGATGTCAGTATAATACCATTTTACAGTACATGATGTCACTAAGATACCATTTTACAGTATGTGATGTCATTATGGCACCATTCTACAGTATGTGATGTCACTACATTTGTATGATACTATTTTACAGCAAATAATGTCACTATGATACCATTCTACAGTATGTGATGTCACTACATTTGTATGATACTATTTTACAGCAAATAATGTCACTATGATACCATTCTACAGTATATGATGTCACTATAATACCATTTTACAGTATATGATGTCACTGTGATATCATTCTACAGTATATGATGTCACTATGATACCATTCTTCAGTACGTGATGTCACTATGATACCATTCTGCAGTATGTGATGTCACTATGATACCATTTTACAGTACGTAATGTCAATATGATACCATATATAGTATACAATGTCACTAAGATACCATTCTACAGTACGTGATG
>NW_018479297.1:4972-5294 GCF_002113885.1 Mizuhopecten yessoensis | reverse complement strand
TCATATTTATAATCCACAATTATAACCGACGTTCTGAATCACGTAAGTCATACTTATAATTCAAAATTATAACCGACGTCCTGAATCACGTTCGTCATACTTATAATCCACAAGTATAACCGACATTCTGAATCACGTACGTCATACTTATAATTCACAAACATAATCGACGTTCTGAATCACGTACGACCTACTTATAATTCACAAGTATATACTGACAACTCACAAATATAACTGACGTCCTGAATCACGTACGTCATACTTATAATTCACAAGTATAACCGACGTCCTGAATCACGTACGTGATACTTATTATTCACAA
>NW_018479297.1:0-553 GCF_002113885.1 Mizuhopecten yessoensis | reverse complement strand
CCTGAATCACGTACGTCATACTTATAATTCACAATTATAACCGTCGTCCTGAATCACGTACGTCATATTTATAATCCACAATTATAACCGACGTTCTGAATCACGTACGTCATACTTATAATTCAAAATTATAACCGACGTCCTGAATCACGTACGTCATACTTATAATCCACAAGTATAACCGACGTTCTGAATCACGTACGTCATACTTATAATTCACAAATATAATCGACGTTCTGAATCACGTACGACCTACTTATAATTCACAAGTATATACTGACAACTCACAAATATAACTGACGTCCTGAATCAAGTACGTCATACTTATAATTCACAAGTATAACCGACGTCCTGAATTACGTACGTGATACTTATTATTTACAAGTATAACCGAGGCCCTGAATCACGTACGTCATACTTTTAATTCACAAGTATAACTGACTTCCTGAATCACGTACGTAATACTTATAATTCACAAGTATATCCGACATTCTGAATCACATACGTAATACTTACAACTCACAAGTAAACCGACGTCCTGAATCAGGTACGT
>NW_018479296.1:0-5289 GCF_002113885.1 Mizuhopecten yessoensis | reverse complement strand
TTTATAGAGATCAAGGAGAGTGAAGACAGGTAAGTCATTCCTTTAAAGCTGTCTAAGTGTTTATAAAGACCATTTAGTATTATTACAATTTTTTTTAAGAAAGCAAAATTGCTGTGACAGATTTTGAAACAATATATTCTGGCTTGGTTTATAACAAAACATTGTGCATTTCTACTTAAGGGTGTAGGCAGGTTTTCCTGTTTGAAGTGAGAGTTGTTTAGTTAACATTAGATTTGTTTAAGGTTAAACACTGGACCCAGTATTGTTTATTGGATGCAGTTCAGAATGGCCAAACTCCTTAAAAATAGGTCATATAATTGAAAAATTTTAAAATAATCCTATAATTTTGATTACATTTTGATCAGGTACCCAGGGTTGCGGATCTCCTACAAGTATTCTACCATTTTCCTGCCCGCCAAGGCTTACTGTGACCCAATATCCTATCTCTACGACGACGATCTTGAAAAAAAAACTATTGATGCTCACCTGTGGATCAACAGCATGGAGCCGGATAACAAAAGCTGTGGGGAATCCTCAAAGAAATTTAACAAAGGCATACGGTCAGTTTTTGGATTTATTCCATGCTATTTCATGATACATTTATTAGCTCACCTGGCCCTTCCGTCGTCCGTTATTTGTCCGTCTGTCGTGTGTTCAGTGTCCATCCGGCGTCAACTTTTTACTTTAAACAACTTTTTCTGAATAACCAAGAGGCCCAGGCTGATGATATTTAGCTAGTAGCATGCTGGGATAAAGGGCTACCAAGTTTGTCCAAATTAATGACCTTTGCCCATTTTCAAGGTCACAGGAGTCTATTATGTTAAAATCTTTAATAAACTTCTTCTGAATAACCAGAAGGCCCAGGCTGATGATATTTGGCTAGTAGCATGCTGGGATGAAGGGCTACCAAATTTGTTCAAATGAATGACCTTCACCCATATTCAAGGTCACAGAGGTTATTTGTCTTAAAAGTGCTATAAAATGACTTTTTCAAAATAACCAAAAGGTCTAGGGTGATGATATTTGGCCATAAGCATGCTGGGATAAAGGGCTTCAGAGTTCGTTTAAATTAATGACCTTCACCCATATTCAAGGTCACGGGGGTCAATTGTCTTAAAATACCTTAAAACTACTTCTTCTGACTAACCAAAACCTCCAGGGTGATGATATTTGGCCAGTAGTATGTGGGGATAAAGGGCTACCAAGTTTGTCCAAATGAATGACTTTTGCCCATATTCAAGGTCACAGGGGTCAATAGTCTTAAAACCTTTAAGTCAAGACACTGATATTTTACCTGTAGCTTTATTTTAGTCCACTTTGTGTTTAAGTGAATGACCTTCACCCATATTCAAGGTCACAGGGGTCAAATATGTTAAAATCTTTAAATAACTTCTTCTGAATAACCAAAATGCAAAGGGTAGTGATATGTGACCAGTAGCATGCTCAGACGAAAAGCTATCAAATTTGTTCATGTGAATGACCTTAAAGAACTTTCAAGGTCACATCTGGTAAATTGTTTAATAATAAATTAAATGTCTTGGGTGTTGTTATTGGGCAAGTTGCATTCTTGGATGAAGGGCTATAAACTTCAAATGTGTTCAAATCTTTTAACAGGTTCTTTTGAATGACTTTGAGTCATAAATACTGATATTTTGCCTGTAGCTTTACTTTAGTCCACTTTTAAGGTTACAAGTGTGCATATTAATACAGCAATGCAGGCCCATTGGGCCTCTTGTCCATTTTTGATGAGTTAAGTAGGCGTCACCCTTTCACAGTTTATAAACAAAAATCATTGAAACTTTCACACAATGATTATGCAACAATATGGAGATTATTATTTTGGCGGGGTGACATTGTGCGGAACTTTAAAACTAATAAAAAGATAAAATAAAAATAACCCTGCTGACCGACAGAAAAATTATTTTATTCATTATAACATTTATTAAACACATTTCACACTGTGGCTTTAATTGAAGTTATATGGATAGATTTGATTATCTTAAGGCAAAAAATAAGAACACATGCATATTTCATACAATCAGGTGAAAAATTGAAAAAAGGAAACACAGTGGTTTTTATTAGCTCACTGGGTCAGAAGGACCAAGGGTACTGTGGCGTCTGTCGTCCGTCTGTCGTTCATACGTCAACAATTTTTTCAAACGACTACTCCTTCTTAACCACTGATTTGAATTGAAGTAAATTTGACAGGAAGCATCCCTAGGTGGTGGGGATTCAAAACTGAACTAATGGTGGGGCTGAGGGGCGGGGCCAAAAGTGTGCTTTTTGGCTATATTGCTATAAACGACTTCTTCTGTAGAACTGTGTACTGGATATCAATCATATTCTTTATATATTCTCATATGCTTTAAGACACTTCTTCTCTGGAACTAAGAAATGGATATCAACCATATTCGACTGGAACCATCCCTAGGTAGTGGAGATTCAAAATTGTACAAATGGTGGGACTGACCCCCCTGGGGGCTGACGGGCAGGGCCAAAAGGGAGCACCTGTATAACCACATATACAATTGCTGAGTTTAAAGAGAAGAATGCACATTTGCTTCCAGGATAGCCTTGGGGAGTGGCCCCATCCTTGGAGACATAGTCCCTAGGTCATAACTTTAAAATGGTTGAGATCCCCACCCCAAAACTATATATACAAATGCTGGGCATAAAGAGACAATTGCAGTCATGATATTAGAATTGACCCCAGTGTCTGGCCACAACCCTAGGGACCTAGTTTCTGAGTCACAGCTTGCAAGCAGTTGAGATCCCCATCCCATAACCATACATAAAATTGCTGGGCATGAAAAGTCTAATACAGATATGCTACAAGGATTGGCTTTGGGGTCTGGCCTATTCCCTTGGATATCATTTGGAGAATATTTTGCCATGATTGCTCAGATAGCCAAGTGAGTGATACAGGCTCTCTGGGCCTCTTTTTTTTATTTATTTGCATTTAACAACTACTTGGATTTGGATGTGATTTGTTTCACTTAAAAGAATTGGAACTTTTTGCAGAAAAGTAAAATTTTCACAATCACAATTGCTTCCCTTGAGATCTAAAAAAATGATGTTAAAATTTGTCCCATCATTTCATTTCAACAAATTTTATTCCTGATAGTATATAATTGGGATCGGACAACAGGTCATAGGGGTCAAATATTTTAACATCTTTTACTAGGTTCTTTTGAATGATTTATTAGCTCACTTGGCCCTTCGGGGCCAAGTGAGTTTATGGCATGGTGCGTCGTCCGTCGTCCGTCATCCGTCCGGCGTCCATCCGGCGTCAACTTTTTACTTTAAACAACTTCTTCTCAGTAACCAAAAGGCCTAGGGTGATGATATTTGGCCAGAAGCATGCTTTGGTGAAGGGCTACCAAGTTTGTTCAAATCGATGACCTTCATCAATTTTCAAGGTCACAGAGGTCAAATATGTAAAAATCTTAAATCAACTTCTTTTGAATAACCAAGAGGCCTAGGATGATGATATTTGGCCAGTAACATGCTGGGATTAAGTGCTACCAAGTTTGTTCAAATAAATGACCTTGACTTATATTCAAGGTCACAGGGGTCAAATATGTAAAAATCTTAAATCAACTTCTTTTGAATAACCAAGAGGCCTAGAATGATTATATTTGGCCAGTAACATGCTGGGATTAAGTGCTACCAAGTTTGTTCAAATAAATGACCTTCATCCATTTTCAAGGTCACATGGGTCAAATATGTTAAAATCTTTATACAACTTCTTCTGAATAACCAAGAGGAATAGGATGATTATATTTAACCAGTAACATGCTTGGATTAAGGGCTACCAAGTTTGTTCAAATAAATGACCTTCATCCATTTTCAAGGGCACATGGGTCAAATATGTTAAAATCTTTATACAACTTCTTCTGAATAACCAAGAGGCATAGGATGATGATATTTGGCCAGTAACATGCTTGGATGAAGGGCTACCAAGTGTGTTCAAATAAGTGACCTTCATTCATTTTCAAGGTGACATGGGTCAAATATGTTAAAATCTTTATACAACTTCTTCTGAATAACCAAGAGGCATAGGATGATTATATTTAACCAGTAACATGCTTGGATTAAGGGCTACCAAGTTTGTTCAAATAAATGTCCTTGACTTATATTCAAGGTCACAGAGGGCAAATATGTTTAAAACATTTAAACAACTTCTTCTGAAAAACCAATAGGCCTAGGGTGATGATATTTGGCCAGTAGCATGCTGGGATGAAGAGCTACAAAAGTTTATTCAAATGAATGAACTTCAGCTTTTTTCAAGGTCACAGGGGTCGAATATGTTTTTAACCTTTAAACAACTTCTTCTGAATAACCAAGAGGCCTAGTATAATGCCAGTAACATGCTGGAATGAAGGACTACCAAGTTTGTTCAAATGAATGACCTTGACATATATATTCAAGGTCACAGGGGTCAAATATGTTTAAAACCATTGAATGACTTCTTCTTAATAAGCAAAAGGCCAAGAGTGATGATATTTGGCCATTATCATGCTGGGATGAAGGACTACCAAGTGAATGACCTTTACCCATATTCAAGGTCACAGTGGTCATTATATGTTTAAATCTTTAAATGATTTGTTCTATATAACCAAAAGGTCCAGCGTAATGATATTTTGCCAGATGCATGCTGTGTTGGAAGACTATAAACTCTGTTCAACCTAATGTCCATGTTCGACATTCAAGGTCACAGGCGTTATATGTTTAAATCCTTAAATAGGTTCTTATGAATCAAACACTGATATTCTGCCTGTAGCTGTATTTTAGTCCACTTTTAAGATTACAAGTGTGAGATTAATACCAGGTGAGCGATGCAGGCCCATTGGGCCTCTTGTAGTCATGAGTACTGATTTTTTGGCCATAGCTTTACTTTAGATCACTTTTAAGGTTACAAGTGTGAGATTAATACCAGGTGAGCGATGCAGGCCCGTTGGGCCTCTTGTTTAGGATTTTCAATTAATCAAGCTTACAAAACCATAGTTGAGCGCTCATTTTTCTGTTGCACTCACTCGATCTTCGATTTTTTTTCAATGATCAGAACATCATTATGTTAATCAAATTTGAATTCAAATATTTTATTTTAGAGCTGATGTTTTGATAACACAGCCTATTGAAGAGGTCTGGAAGAACCGGTCATTTGAGTCGCTGAACCAAGTAAAATGGACTAATATAGGTCTGAGGAGTGGTGTGTTTAGGACCTACCCAGGACATCGGTCCACCAGGGGCTACGATCCTACCAAGTAAGTGCTAGTCATTAGATGT
>NW_018479295.1:729-5276 GCF_002113885.1 Mizuhopecten yessoensis | reverse complement strand
GTTGCGTAGTCGGACAAATATGTCCAGCGAATAACACGCAAAACATCTTAAAAAATACGGCACGTCAACACTTTAGCTTCGAAACGATAAGCCTTAGGTAGGAAACAAACTTATCTGTTTACTAATTCATATCTACAGATTACTATGTTGCTCGTCCCTGCCTATCGTAATCATTCTATATTGAAAAGTTTGCGTCAAACTCCGCCATTTTTGAACCTGTGTAACACATTTGTAATCACACACCGATTAGCTCGCTAATTTTAACCAACCTTTGGCTGGCTTCAATATATCTCTTATTTTGTACATGCATTTGATTATGCGCCGATGTGACCCCAATTTTGGAAATAAACTTTGTATTTTGTAATATACTGGACGAGGCTCGCAGACGTGTCGTGTCACGTGTTGTCAACAAAGATTCATCAACCCATTTCTTTCAAGTTATGAGCTTAGGTATACAAATTATTCATGTCTTGGATACGTAATGATTTATATTCAATAAATCGGGGTATCAAATCTTGAAAAGCAATATGAAAACCTGCACTAACGTCAAATTTGTAATTGTGAAAGTATCACGCAGTTCCCATCTTACCGTTGCAATTTTCCAGAATGCACCACTTCCGCTCCGAACCTCCGTTGGCAGTTCCATACCTATTCAACTCTTATTTTTATGTTTATTATTATTTTTCTTTGAAAAAAAGTTGAAATCGTCGAATAAAAATCGCTGTATCAGAGTCATATATATCCATTTTTATTTTTTCTGTTACATATATACTTTTCTATGAACATAATAAAATCAGCAGATAAAAATCACTATCTCATTATATATATAAAATTAGAGGGCTGTATAGGGCCCAGCCCTCAGGCACCTGGGAGGCCAAAACTACCTTTTATACAAAATTAGTTCCTCTTCACCCAAGGATGCTCGCCACCAAATATGTATCAAATCCCTTCATTCCTACAGAAGAATTTGCTATATTTGCACTATTGGCCATGGTCCCTGCCCCTCATGCCCCTGGGGGGCTAGAACCACCGTTTATACAAAATTGGTTCCTCTTCACCCAAGGATGATCCACACCAAATATGGACCAAATCCTTTTATTCCTACAGAAGAAGAAGGATTTTAAAACATAATTTGCTATATTTCCCCTTTTGAGCCCTGCCCCACATGCCTCTGGGAAGCCACACCCACCATTTATACAAAATTGAGTCCCCTTGGCCCAAGGATGCTCCACACCAAATATGGACCAAAAATTGTCATTCCTACAAAAGAAGAAGGATTTTAAACAATTTGCTATATTCCCCCTATTTGGCCCCGTCCCTCAGGCCCCTGGGGGGCCAGACCCATCGTTTATACAAAATTGGATCCTCTTCAACTAAGGATGCTGGACACTAAATATGGACCAAATCCTTTCATTCCTACGGAAGAAGAAGGATTTTAAAGAATATTAGCTATATTTCCCCTATTGGGCCCCACCCATTAGGCCCCTGGGGGCCAGACCCACCATTTATACAAAATTGGTTCTTCTTCACCCAAGGATGCTCCACACCAAATTTTGTTAAAATCCGCTCAGTGGTTCGTGACTAGTAGTGTAAAGTTGACGGACGACGGACGCTGCGGTATGGCATAAGCTCACCTTGGTCCTTCGGACCAGGTGAGCTAAAAACGTAAATATCTGCAGTGTCCGCTTAATAACTCTAGCAAATATTTGCCAAATTCCTTCAAACTTGATAACAATGTTTGTGTTCCTGTATTTCCACCCATCTCGGGCACTCTTTGGTTTTCGTGTGATAATTGCTGTAGATATTGTTAGGATGTTTCAACCATATTCCTTATTCACATCCAACTCATGCTAAGTTTGCTAACCGATGTGATTTGTGCATATTAACGGATAATCAATGAGGTATAGGGCTTTTTTCTTCTTCAAGTTTCAAGCTATATATTATGTCTCAACAGCACGATACTCACATGTTTAAACATAACCTCAATAATGTTAACCTACAATATGTCCTGCAAGCGGGGGATATAAATTCCACGAATTTGCTGGGTTTTCTTTAATTTTGCTTTATTGTGTATGGTTACAATGAACCACACATCGATTCGTGGTCAACACAGTATATTTTATATCGATACTGCTTCATCCAGATCAAATCCGGAATAACATGTAATATATTATGATTGGGGATATTTTTTTGCCTTTCAATTTTTGTTGAAATAAAATTTCGTAGCTGTCTAGAGTGGAATTACTTTGTTCTGTTGTCAATTAAATGTAAATGGAAAGTATCTAAAACTACAGGTTTTTTCTGATATCTTTCTTACATATGTTATAAGTGCGCCGAGATGAGCGAGGCAAAACAAATACAAATGATCAGTAAGCTATTGTGTTCAGGTTTGCGTTCTTAGAAGAAGAAAAAAGTTGTGATGTGTATATGTGTGTTCGCCGGTGATGGGGGAGGCATCTGACACGACAGTGTTCTTCATCAGTTCTTTTTCTCATTTTGAAACTCCGTACTCCTTACAGAACGGATCCTAATGAAATTGTACTTTCCTGAAAAATGGTTAAATTACGACAGAAACATATAAAGCCAGTATGTACGTCTCTGATTACGATAAGAAATAAACTGATCAGATCTCCATATTTGCAATAATTTAGGGAGCATATCAGAGTTGTCATAGGGTTTTTTTCGCGGCATAATACATATTAGAAGATAAATCAGTATTCCTACTAAAAGATCATGTACAACTCTTTGGTGTTCCGCCGTGACCAGAGAACTCCGTACCGTAAGGATCGGGGTACCCTGTGTGAACATTGCAACTATTTTCCTGTGTCGTTTTCAACAACATTCTTTCTGAAAATGAATACATCCCCTACGGTTAGACCACTACAGCTGTCTTTTCCAGCCTGCATCTCAGCTCCAGAGAAAGGGTACATTTTTCTGAAATGAATACAACTTCATATACTGTTATATACTGTTCATGAAATGAAACGACCCGTGAATTTCCAGTTTCACCCGATCATGATCAAAATCATTTCCTAGTCAGTATACCGGTCTCGAAGAAGAATTTTATTTTTCACCTTTTGTTCGTCTATTCATCCGCCTGTACTGCTTTTCAAACCTTTTTCTATCGTACAGGTTATCTTTTTTTCGCAGATTTTAACTGAAATACATTTTAATGTAAATAGAAGTTTCTTTCTGTTACCCTAAATATATATTCACCGTATACGAAAACGTCGCTACAGGGGAGGATTTTTTTGCCTGCGACTGATTTTGAATGTAGCTATCAGGTTCGTACACAAAAGTGGTGGGCTGGGATTGTTGCAAGTATATTGCAGTCGATAATTTGCCCTAACCAGTGTTGATAAATACCCCAACAACAAAGACTTTAAATCACACTGCCATATATGTGAAAATGTATCACACTGGTAACGGAAACGCGTCGGCTACAGTAGGCACAAAGCAAAGACATACAAAAGCATAGTACATTTGTAAATGAGACACAATCGCTTAAGTGTAACGAGAATATCCTGGAGTGGAGCACAGGGACCTGATAATCTGAGAATGATCATCGGGGATGGCATTTTTACCGAAAATCGATCTAAAGCCCCCAAACGTGTAAAAATACTCTAAACACCTTAGTGTATGTCCAAACATATCTGTGACCAATTCCCAGGTCCCTGTGGAGTGGAGAATCGACAAGTACATCAACTAGAGACGTATCAACCAATCTAATGCACGAATATGATCTATACACAAACAAATCTAAGACTAATCCCGATGCTTGTGGTATTAATCATACGTATTTCTTTTTGTTGTGCATTATACCGCGAGTAAACAAGAGGCCCAAAGGGCCTGTATCGCTCACCTGAATATCTAAGCAATCATAGCAAAATATTCTCCAAATGAGATCCAAGGAAATATGCCAGACCTCAAGGCCAATCATTATAGCATATCTGTATTAGATTTTTCATGCCCAGCAATTTTATGTATTGTTATGGCGTGGGGATCTCAACAGTTTCCAAGCTGTGACTCAGAAACTAGGTCCAAAGGGTAGGGCAGACCCTGGGGTCAATTCTAATATCATGACTGCATTCGTCTCTTTATGTCCAACAGTTGTATATATAGTTTTGGGGTGGGGATATTAACCATTTCAAAGTTATGATCCAGGAGTTAAATGTTGTGTGACATTTATAACATACATATCTTTGCTCCATGTTGTGTGACAATTATAACATACATATTTTTGTTCCCTGTTGTGTGACATTTATAACATACAAATTTTTGTTCCATGTTGTGTGACATTTATAACATACATATCTCTGTTCCATGTTGTGTGACATTGATAACCTACAAATCTTTGTTCCATTTTGTGTGACATCGATAACAAACATATCTCTGTTCCATGTTGTGTGACATATATAACATACAAATCTTTGTTCCATGTAGTGTAACATTGATAACATACATATCTTTGTTCCATGTTGTGTGTCATTTATAACATACAAATCTTTGTTCCATGTTGTGTGACATTTATAACATACATATCTTTG
>NW_018479295.1:0-654 GCF_002113885.1 Mizuhopecten yessoensis | reverse complement strand
TGTTGTGTGACATTTATAACATACAAATCTTTGTTCCATGTTGTGTGACATTTATAACATACAAATCTTTTTTCCATTTTTGTGTGACATTTATAACGTATAAATCTCTGTTCCATGTTGTGTTACAATTATGACATACATAACTTTGTTCCAAATTGTGTGCCTATTATGACAAACATATCTTTGTCCCATGTTCTGTGACATTTATAACATACATATCTTTGTTCCATGTTGTGTGACATTGATAGCATACATATTTTTGTTCCCTGTTGTGTGACATTTATAACATAAAAATCTTTGTTCCATGTTGTGTGACATTTATAACCAACAATTTTTTGTTCCATGTTGTGTGACATTTATAACATACATATCTCTGTTCCATGTTGTGTGATATTTATCACATACAAATCTTTGTTCCATGTTGTGTGACAATTATCATGTACATATCTTTGTTCTATGTTGTATGACAATTATGATATACATATCTTTGTTCTGTGTTGTATGACAATTATGATATACATATCTTTGTTCCAAATTGTGTGCCTATTATGACATACATATCTTTGTTCCATGTTTTGTGACATTTATAACACACATATTTTTGTTCTCTGTTGTGTGACATTTATAACATACAAATCTTTGTTCCACGTTGTG
>NW_018479294.1:0-5269 GCF_002113885.1 Mizuhopecten yessoensis | reverse complement strand
CATGATACACATATTACACATGATACACATGAGACACATGATACAAATAATACACGAGGTACACATGATACACATACTACACATGATACACATAATACACATAATACACATAATACACATGGTACACATAATACACATGATACACATGAGACACATGATACACGTGATACACATGATACACATGGTACACATGGTACACATAATACACATGATACACATGGTACACATGGTACACATGATACACATGATACACATGAGACACATGATACACGTGATACACATGATACACATGGTACACATAATACACATAATACACATAATCCACATGGTACACATGGTACACATAATGCACATAATACACATGATACTAATGATGCACATGATACACGTAATACACATGATACTCATAAAACACATAATACACATGATAAACATAATACACATAATACACATGATAAACATAATACACATAATACACATGATAAACATAATACACATAATACACATAATCCACATGGTACACATGGTACACATGATACACATGGTCCACATGGTACACATGATACAAATAATACACATAATCCACATGGTCCACATGGTACACATGATACATATAATACACATGGTACACATAATACAAATGGTACCCATGATACACATGGTACCCACGGTACACATGAGACACTTAATACACATGATACACATGGTCCACATGGTACACATGATACAAATAATACACATAATCCACATGGTCCACATGGTACACATGGTACACATAATACACATAATACACATGATATACATGGTACACATGGTACACATGATCCATATGATACACATGGTACACATACATAATACACATGGTACACATGGTACACATGATCCATATGATACACATGGTACACATAGTACACATGAAACACATGATATACATAATACACCCATAAAACACATAATACACATGATATACATGGTACACATGGTACACATAATTCACATAATACACATGGTACCCATGATGCACATGGTACCCACGGTACAGATGAGACACATAATACACATGATACTAATGCTGCACATGATACACGTAATACACATGATACTCATGATACACATAATACACATAATCCACATGGTCCACATGGTACACATGGTACACATAATTCACATAATACACATGGTACCCATGATGCACATGGTACCCACGGTACACATGAGACACTTAATACACATGATACACATGATATAACACATGAGACACATGATACACGAGATACACATGATACACATGAACCCACATAATATACACATGATACACATGAACCCACATAATGCACATAATACACATGATACTAATGCTGCACATGATACACGTAATACACATGATACTCATGATACACATAATACACATGGTACCCATGATACACATGGTACCCATAAAACACAAAATACACATGATACACATGGTCCACATGGTACACATGATACATATAATACACATGGTACACATGATCCATATGATACACATGGTACACATGGTATACATGGTACACATGGGACACATGGTACACATGATACACATGGTACCCATAAAACACATAATGCACATGATACACATGAACCCACATAATGCACATAATACACATGATACTAATGCTGCACATGATACACGTAATACACATGATACTCATAAAACACATAATACACATGATATACATGGTACACATGGTACACATGGTACACATGGTACACATAATTCACATAATACACATGGTACACATAATTCACATAATACACATGGTACCCATGATGCACATGGTACCCACGGTACACATGAGGCACATAATACACATGATACTAATGATGCACATGATACACGTAATACACATGATACTCATGATACACATAATACACGAGGTCCACATGATACACATAATACACATAATCCACATGGTACACATGGTACACATAATTCACATAATACACATGGTACCCATGATGCACATGGTACCCACGGTACACATGAGGCACATAATACACATGATACTAATGCTGCACATGATACACGTAATACACATGATACTCATAAAACACATAATACACATGATATACATGGTACACATGGTACACATGGTATACATGATACACTTGATACACATGATACACATGGTCCACATGGTACACATGATACAAATAATACACATAATCCACATGGTCCACATGGTACACATGATACATATGTTATACATGGTACACATGGTACACATGGTCCCCATAAAACACATAATACACATGATAACACATGATCCACATGATACACATGGTACACATGGTACACATAATACACATGATCATGATACACATGGTACACATGGTATACATGGTACACATGGGACACATGGTACACATGATACATATGTTATACATGGTACACATGGTACACATGGTACACATGATACATATAATACACATGGTACACATAATACAATACATAATACACATGATACAAATGATACACATAATACACACACATACTACACATGATACACATAATGCACATGATACACATGAACCCACATAATACACATAATACACATGGTACCCATGATGCACATGGTACCCACGGTACAGATGAGACACATAATACACATGATACTAATGCTGCACATGATACACGTAATACACATGATACTCATAAAACACATAATACACATGATATACATGATACACATGATACACATAATGCACATGATACACATGAACCCACATAATACTCATGATACACATGATAAACATGATACACATGGTACACATGGTACACATGATACATATAATACACATGGTACACATACATAATACACATGGTACACATAATACACATGATAACACATGATCCACATGATACACATGGTACCCATAAAACACATAATGCACATGATACACATGAACCCACATAATACACATAATACACATAATCCACATGGTCCACATGGTACACATGATACACATTATACACATGATACATATGATCCACATGATACACATGGTACCCATAAAACACAAAATACACATGATACACATGGTCCACATGGTACACATGATACATATAATACACATGGTACACATGGTATACATGGTACACATGGTACACATGATCCATATGATACACATGGTACACATAGTACACATGATACACATGATAAACATGATACACATGGTACACATACATAATACACATGGTACACATAATTCACATAATACACATGGTACACATACATAATACACATGGTACACATACATAATACACATGGTACACATGGTACACATGGTATACATGGTACACATGGTACCCATAAAACACATAATGCACATGATACACATGAACCCACATAATATACACATGATACACATGAGACACATGATACACATAATACACGAGGTCCACATGATACACATAATACACATGATAAACATAATACACATAATACACATGGTACCCATGATGCACATGGTACCCACGGTACACATGAGACACATAAGACACATGATACACATGATATACATAATACACATGATACAAATGATACACATAATACACATGATATACATGATACACATGATACAAATGGTACACATGGTATACATGGTACACATGGTACACATAATTCACATAATACACATGGTACACATAATACACATGGTACCCATGATGCACATGGTACCCACGGTACAGATGAGACACATAATACACATGATAAACATAATACACATAATACACATGATCCTAATGATGCACATGATACACGTAATACACATGATACTCATGATACACATAATACACGAGGAACACATGATACACATGATACACATTATACACATGATACATATGATCCACATGATACACATGGTACACATAGTACACATGATACACATGATAAACATGATACACATAATACACATAATCCACATGGTCCACATGGTACACATGGTACACATGATCCATATGATACACATGGTACACATAATACACATGATATACATGGTACACATGGTACACATAATACACATGATCATGATACACATGGTACACATAATGCACATAATACACATGATACTAATGCTGCACATGATACACGTAATACACATGATACTCATAAAACACATAATACACATGATATACATGGTACACATGGTACACATGATCCATATGATACACATGGTACACATGGTACACATAATACACATGATCATGATACACATGGTACACATAATACACATGATATACATGATACACATGGTACACATGGTATACATGGTACACATGGGACACATGGTACACATGATACAAATAATACACATAATCCACATGGTACACATGGTACACATAATACACATGATATACATGATACACATGATACAAATGGTACACATGGTATACATGGTACACATGGTACACATAATACAATACATAATACACATGATACAAATGATACACATAATACACATAATCCACATGGTCCACATGGTACACATGGTACACATGGTACACATGATCCATATGATACACATGGTACACATAGTACACATGATACACATGATACAAATGGTACACATGGTATACATGGTACACATGGTACACATGGTACACATGGTACACATGGTACCCATAAAACACATAATACACATGATACACATGAACCCACATAATACACATAATACACATGATACACATGGTACACATGATACACATAATACACATAATACACATGATACACATGGTACACATGATACACATAATACACATGATACACATGGTACACATGGTTACATGGTACACATGATACACATAATACACATAATACACATGATACACATGGTACACATGGTTACATGGTACACATGATACACATAATACACATGGTACACATGATACACATAATACACATGGTACACATGATACACATGATACACATAATACACATAATACACATGGTACACATGGTACACATAATACACATGATACACATAGTACACATGGTACACATGATACACATGATACACATGATACACACGATACACATGGTACACATAATACACATGATGCACATGATACACATGATACACATGATACACATGATACACATGATACACATGATACACATAATACACATGATACACATGATACACATAATACACATGATACTTATGATAAACGTGATACACGAAATACACATGATACACATGATACACATAATACACATAATACACA
>NW_018479293.1:3621-5264 GCF_002113885.1 Mizuhopecten yessoensis | reverse complement strand
TATATGAAATAGATATAATAGGCCATATCTTCCAATTTTTTGAAATGGATTTTGCTCATATTTGGCAGAAATACTTTTTAGGGGCAGGAGGTCTGCTGGTATAATATCTATGAGTCTGACCCCATAGGGGGCTGAGTTAGGGGCCAAAAAGGGGGAAATTTGGGAAAATTTCAAAAATCTACTGTTACAAAAATGCCAGGATCAAATACTACCCATAGCTATAAAAGCATTTGAGTTTGTTTATAAAAGTTGTGATTTTCATGTCTACCAGGCTTCCCGTTTGCCCCTGGTGAGGGGGTGAAATTTAGCATAGTTTATATAGGAAATATACATAATAGGTCATATCTTTCAATGTTTTGAATGGAGTTTGCTCATATTTGACAGAAATACTAGTTAGGCGAAGAAGGTCTGCTGGTATAATTTTTGTGACCCTGACCCCTAAGAGATCTGGGTTTGGGGTGAAAAAGGAGGCAAATTTCAAAAATCTTGTTCTGCAGTTCCAGAAATGCTAGTATCAAATACTTTTCATAGTTGTAAAGGCCTTCGAGTGGTTTATATACTTTGTGATTTTCGTGTAAAATTAAAAACCCAACTAATGTGCTAGTAATAGTAACAATATTAATTCTTTATGAATTATAAAATCTCCATAGTAACACTTCCAAGTTCTTACCCTAAATGTCTGAAGTGGTTAAAAATTAGCATTACAGAGCAAATGTAAATATTGTGCCATGATTGCTTAAATAACCAGCTGAGCGATACAGGCCCCCTGGGCCTCTTGTGGTGAATATCAGTTTGTATACAGATTATTTTTAATCCATCGTTACAGTATGTTGTTGTGTAGTTCAGCTTGTCATTGAGACTTTCATTAAAGAATGCAATATTTGTTTTTATATACCTTACCTCAATGTCCATGAAAAAGAATTTGTTCAATTAATTTTTTCTGTGTTTTTCTAAACTTGTAGTCAACCAATGTTCAGTAATGCATCATTGTTTTTCTGTTTTAATAAAAGTTATTGATTGATCAAAAGGATTGAACAAAATTATAGGCATAGCCTATAATTCAGTTCTCTCCTGAAAATATATATGAACAGTTTACAACTACATGTATTAATTAAAATTATGCACTTAAATGCTCCTAAATAAATCTGAGAAATTTTCCTTATTTGTCTTTGTTGTGATAAAGAATAGCTTAAACAGTAAGGAAGCAACTGTAAACACACTTATACTAGAAATAATTATAATAAATTATGTACATTTTTAGCACACAATTGTCAGATGGTGCGCTATTCAAATTGCCCTTCGTCCGTGGTCCGTGGTCCATGGTCCTGGGTCCTTGGTCTGTCTGTCCGATCGTCCTTAAACAATTCTTGTTAGGTCATTTCTCAGAAATTGTGCATGTTATCTTTTGTGACTGATGGAATAAACAACATGGATGAAGGGTGGCCATCTTAGATTTTGACAGTTACAATTTGTTATTGCTAATCCTCAGAAAGGAGTGGATGGATTTTTCTCAAATTTGATATACATGTAGGTTCCCATTGATCCTTAGTTGTGGGAGAGTGATCGTAAGATAAGATGACCACAGGAAGTTCCTTACAGATCTCTCTCATATTACAATGATCGGTTCTATTTCTTCCACATTA
>NW_018479293.1:0-450 GCF_002113885.1 Mizuhopecten yessoensis | reverse complement strand
AAACCGTGCGCACGGATTACCAAACCGTGCGCACGGATTAATAAACCGTGCACACGGATTAACAAACCGTGCGCACGGATTACCAAACCGTGCACACGGATTGACAAACCGTGCGCACGGATTAACAAACCGTGCACACGGATTATTAAACCGTGCACACGAATTACCAAACCGTGCACACGGATTACCAAACCGTGCGCACGGATTACGAAACCGTGCGCACAGATTACCAAAACGCCGGGTGTATCAGTTACCAGGAGTTATCTTTCTGTTCTCATTAGTTCTTCCCCGATATATGATAGCCAATTTCTACCGATCAACGGGAAGCCTACATTACGTAAGTATCGCGAACTTGACATAACTAACAAGGCAGATATGAAGATCTACTCAAAAAAGTTATTGATTCATTATTTGTTATTGATTAGCACCAAAATGTCCAAACATTTAGTG
>NW_018479292.1:4698-5253 GCF_002113885.1 Mizuhopecten yessoensis | reverse complement strand
AGTATACAGAGGCTTTCTTTGGGATATTACCATACAGTATACAGAACCTTTGCTTGAGATACTACCATACAGTATACCGAGCCATTAATTGAGATACTACCATACAGTATACAGAGCTTTTGTTTGGGATACTACCATACAGTATACAGAGCCTTTCTTTTGGGATACCACCATACAATATACAGAGCGTTTGTTTGGGATACTACCATACAGTATACGAGCCTTTGTTTGTGATATTACCATACAGTATACAAAGACTTTCTATGGGATACTACCATACAGTATACAGAGCCTTTGTTTGGAATATTACCATACAGTATACAGAGTTTTTCTTTGAGAAACTACCATACAGTATACAGAAACTTTGTTTGGGATACTACCATACAGTATACAGAGCCTTTCTTTCTGATACTACCAAACAATACACAGAGCCTTTGTTTGAGATTCTACCATACAGTTTACAGAGCCTTTGTTTGGCATACTACCATACAGTATACAGAGCCTTTCTTTGGGATACCACCATACAGTAAACAGAGCATTTGTTTGGGATATTAC
>NW_018479292.1:0-165 GCF_002113885.1 Mizuhopecten yessoensis | reverse complement strand
TTTGGGATACTACCATACAGTATACAGAGCCTTTGTTTGGGATACTACCATACAGTATACTGAGCCTTTGTTTGGGATGTCTCAGATGGCAGTACTACCATACAGTATATTGGGCCTTTTTTTGTGATACTACCATAAAGTATACTGAGCCTTTGTTTGGGATAC
>NW_018479291.1:4266-5252 GCF_002113885.1 Mizuhopecten yessoensis | reverse complement strand
AGTTACCACCTAAGAACATATAATGACACACAACAGTTACCACTTTGGAACATGTAATAAAACAACAGATACCACACAAGAAAATGTAATAACACTACAGTTACCACCTAGGAACATGTAATGACACACAACAGTTACCACCTAGGAACATGTAATAACACAACAGTTACCATCCAGGAACATGTAATAACACAAGTGTTACCACATATGAACATGTAATGTCACACAACAGTTACCACCTAAGAACATATAATGACACACAACAGTTTACACCTAGGAACATGAAATAACACAACAGTTACCATCCAGGAACATGTAATAACACATGTAATGACACACAACGGTGACCACCTAGGAACATGTAATGGCACAAAACAGTTGCCACCTAGGAACATGTAATGACACACACCAGTTACCACCTATGAGCGTGTTATGACACATCACAGTTACTCCCTAGGAACATGTAATGACACACAACGGTTACCACCTAGGAACATGCAATGACACACAACACAGTTACCACCTAGGAACATGTAATAACACAAGTGTTACCACATAGGAACATGTAATGGCACACAACAGTTGCCACCTAGGAACGTGTAATAACACACAACAGTTACCACATAGGAACATGTAATAACACATTACAGTTACCACATATGAACATGTTATAACACACCACAGTTACCACCTAGGAACA
Source organism: Mizuhopecten yessoensis (assembly GCF_002113885.1). Lineage (NCBI taxonomy): Eukaryota > Metazoa > Mollusca > Bivalvia > Pectinida > Pectinidae > Mizuhopecten > Mizuhopecten yessoensis. The sequence continues at coordinate 4,552 of NW_018479291.1, read as the reverse complement.
TGTAATAATACAACAGTTACCACCTAGAAACATGTAATAACACAACAGTTACCACCTAGGAACATGTAATAACACACAACAGTTACCACCTAGGAACATGTAATAACACAACAGTTACCACCTAGGAACATGTAATAACACAACAGTAAATCCTAGGAACATGTAATGACACACAACAGTTACCACCTAGGAACATGTAATGACATACAACAGTTACCACCTAAGAACATATAATGACACACAACAGTTACCACTTAGGAACATGTAATAACACAACAGTTACCAC
>NW_018479291.1:0-650 GCF_002113885.1 Mizuhopecten yessoensis | reverse complement strand
CACACAACAGTTACTACCTAGGAACATGTAATAACACAACAGTTACCACATATGAACATGTTATAACACACAACAGTTACTACCTAGGACCACGTAATGACACACAAAAGTTAACACCTAGGAACATGTAATGACACACAACAGTGACCACCTAGGAACATGTAATAACACAACAGTTAACACCTAGGAACACGTAATGACACACAACAATGACCACCAAGGACCATGCAATAATACACAACAGTGTCCACCTAGGAACATGTAATGACACACAACAGTTACTACATAGGAACATGTAATGACACAAAACAGTGACCACCTAGGAACATGTAATGACACACAACAGTTACCACCTATGAGCATGTTATGACACACCACAGTTACTACCTAGGAACATGTAATGAAACACAACAGTTGCCACCTAGGAACATGTAATGACAAACAACAATTACTACCTAAGAACATCTAATGACACACAACAGTGACCACCTAGGAACATGTTATAACACAACAGTTACCATCCAGGAACATGTAATAACACACCACAGTTACTACCTAGGAACATGTAATAAAACACAACGGTTACCACCTAGGAACATGTAATAACAAACAACAATTACTACCTAGGAACATCTAATGACACACACCTG
>NW_018479290.1:4603-5247 GCF_002113885.1 Mizuhopecten yessoensis | reverse complement strand
ATAGGATATGGTTGAATTCTAACGAACTCATTGAATTAAATGTCAATCATTAGCAAGTATTTATATGTATATCATATACATATTGTGGTGCAACTTATTCGCAATTATTCCGCATGGTGCATTTTTGTAGCTTCTTGTTTCTTTATGTATTCTGAGCTAAAAAAATGTGACATACACTTCTGTCCCAGCACTATGAATCAGGCTTAAAATTAGAAAAAGTTTGTCTCAACCTGACTTTCCCTAAAATAAACAAATAGTTTATTAAAATTTTGAATTTCATTTTTCAATTCAGCATTTTGTCAATATTCAATGACTATTGAGAAAGTTTTGACTCCGTGAAATGAGCTTTGATTCTGTGATATGAAAGGACATGTCTATTTGATATGTTTAATATCTTTCCTGTAACCAAAATATTACACATTGTAATACATTTTTTACATAATAACCCAACCCCCAACCTGGTCCCCCTCCTATCCATAATTTACCAAATGACAAATAAAGTCTATTATGGCTTAATTAGAATTTTAAAAGATTCAGCAAATATTCATATTTTCCCAAATTGTTTTCAATAAATTACTGATACTGGCATCACAAACAACTAGATGTATATATAACTATGTAACTAGTCTGAGGTATTCTTATAA
>NW_018479290.1:0-1724 GCF_002113885.1 Mizuhopecten yessoensis | reverse complement strand
AAAAAGGTCAATAAACAAGCGACCAAAATCAAGATTCAATTAGCTATTTATAGGTAGCTAGATTTCGAGGGCATACACAGCACGGTAGAAGCAAAGGGGTTCGTTACAAATGTCTAATACACACGTACATGTGCTATACTGAAATGGTCACAGCACACATAAACATACATGTGCTCCCCCTGTGGTAGAAGTGACTTTGTCCTATTACATCATTTTAATTTTTAACCATTTATAGGAAAAATACCGAACATCAGCTGACCTCATACCTTTGTATGTTATTCTTGAGATTTTCAGATTTTAGAATAGGTAATTTAAAATATGTTCCTTAAAAATAGAACACGTTTATAAGTTTATATTTCTAGGCAAAAATGTATATCCTTTGTCGTCATTAATATTGTGATACAGAAATATATTCTTGATTTCTGTGACATGATTTCAGTTTAATCTGATAAAATTACAGCAAGTCACATTACATTTCGGAGTTCCTACACAAAAATAGGATATGGTTGAATTCTAACGAACTCATTGAATTAAATGTCAGTCATTAGCAAGTATTTATATGTATATCATATACATATTGTGGTGCAACCTATTCGCAATTATTCCGCATGGTGCATTTTTGTAGCTCCTTGTTTCTTTATGTATTCTGAGCTAAAAAAATGTGACATACATTTCTGTCCCAGCACTATGAATCAGGCTTAAAATTAGAAAAAGTTTGTCTCAACCTGGCTTTCCCTAAAATAAACAAATAGTTTATTAAAATTTTGAATTTCATTTTTCAATTCAGCATTTTGTCAATATTCAATGACTATTGAGAAAGTTTTGACTCCGTGAAATGAGCTTTGATTCTGTGATATGAAAGGACATGTCTATTTGATATGTTTAATATCTTTCCTGTAACCAAAATATTACACATTGTAATACATTTTTTACATAATAACCCAACCCCCAACCTGGTCCCCCTCCTATCCATAATTTACCAAATGACAAATAAAGTCTATTATGGCTTAATTAGAATTTTAAAATATTCAGCAAATATTCATATTTTCCCAAATTGTTTTCAATAAATTACTGATACTGGCATCACAAACAACTAGATGTATATATAACTATGTAACTAGTCTGAGGTATTCTTATAAATAGGCACCAGTTTGATTTAAATCTGAATGCAACATTCTTATATATTTTTCAGGTAACCAAAATAAAACGGGAGCCTGAAGATTGTTCCTTGTTCCTAGTTCCTATTTCCGTTTAAGATAAATGGAAATAGGAACCAGACCCTAGTTCCGTTTAACATGAACGGAAATGGAAACCATACTCTAGTTCCGTTTAACATAAACAGAAATCGGAACCAGACCTTAGTTCCGTTTAACATAAACGGAAATCGGAGCCAGACCCTAGTTCCGTTTAACATAAACGGAACTGGGAACTAGACCCTAGTTCTGTTTAACTTTGAAATAACACTACCAATGGAACTTCGACCAACATACTAGGTCTGTTTCAGAAAAAAACATCATAGCCAGCCTCTTATAATCTACTGGAAACTCATATCTGAATCCAGTACAGTAATCGAACCCACAACCTTTCACACGAAAATTAAGACTACCATAGCGTCTACAAAGAAATTAGTCTAATACGGAACTGAGATCCAAACTCCAGCTACGTTTTCTCTTAAATGAAACTGGAAACCAGACCCCAGTTCCGTATAGTAAACGTTTATGTTT